>NW_023276566.1:0-73757 GCF_013357705.1 Chelonus insularis | reverse complement strand
ACATTACTCAATTACTGGAAATTGTTAATCGGAAAAAAGAGATTATCAATTACTTCTGGAATGGATAATAATCGAAAATAAAATTATCAATTACAGTATTAAATTGATATTTGATTTTGAAAATTATCATTGATAATGTAAGTTGTAGTTAATGGAACCCAATTACAAATTAATAAAAGTAATTTGTAATTTCGTAAGAGCCAATTACACATTAACAGGAGTAAATGTGTAATTTTATAGATCAAATACAATTATTTTGTAATTGATATATTTTTGGTGAAATTACAATTACAGGAGTAATTTGAAATTTGTTTTTGCACAAATTACTAAATACAAAAGTACATTTGTAATTTTAATAATTTTAAATTTCTAAAATTAGAATTTAGTAATTGTTACTAAGAATTAAATGAAAATTTTTATTTATTTTGTGAGGAAAAAGCATCACGTTCTCATAATAAAGACAAAAAAAATGTTTTAATTAATAAATATGTATAATAAACGATGCAACTATGTTCAATAATAAATTAATGTGCGTTAAAGTTCACACATATATTTTGACATAAACACATTTGTTTTATAACAACTTATTTATGTTTTAAATGTTCGTCAAGATGGTTTTAAAACGTTGAATCATACATTGAACCGTTCGAACGTTATGTTTTAAATTAATGAATTAATAGAGGTTCTAACGAACTATTATGTTCGAATAGTACGAATATGTTATTCTAATTGCCGGTTTTATGTTCTAATATGGAGAATGCATTCTCAGAAATTTTTTTTATAATGTTCTAATCGTCAATAATTCGTCAAATGTTCTAAATTATGTTCTAATGAACAGAATAGGTTTCAACGGTTAAATTATGTCTTCTACGTTCCAAGCTGTTCTATGATGAAATAGGTGTTGTTCTTATGACTTATTTTATGGTCAAATGACGAATATGGGTTCTAATGTTCCAGATATATTTCCAATACAGAATATGTCCAACTTATATTATGTATTCTAACGTTTCCTCACTTATGTTCTTAGGATGGAATATGTGTTCTAGACGATCTTTTTTTAAGTTCCAATGAACAAAATAATGTTCCAACGTTATATTAGTGTGTTCTAACGTTTAGACGTACGTTCTAAGGATTAAATATGTGTTCGTTACTCTCTCGTGTACGTTGTGATAATCAGAGATATTCGCGGTCATGCTGTAGAAAAAGTGAGCTGTATGGCTTGAACTCCGTTTCGCAACTCTGATGTGATTATGATTATCCTTATGCGAATATTCATCCCCTATTATATATTAAGATTGGTCGTGATCATTAGTTTAGTCTATACTCATATAATTATGACCATTTTATAGTCTCGCTCCATTATTATTCGAGTAATGTCCTTTTTTTTTAACATGTTATGATAATTATTGTTTTTTTTCCACACAACATTTTGATGGCAAAAGTTTGCGGCAAGAAAGACGGCAAATAAACTGGAGTGATTTATTACTAAAAGAGGAATAAACACTAAATTCGTGAATAGTAATGAAATAGGGCAAGCCCGGCGAAGACTAGGGCTATTTTGTTTGTAGTCCTATGAGTACTCCGATAAATACAGCAAGAATCAAAGTGGTTGCATGCGATTTAAAAGAGTTCGTTATCTTGACAAAAAAATTTGTCTGCACTATTAAAAAAATAGTGGATGGTTAAGCTCTCACAATCTAAACATTGAATTGAAGAGATTTCCAGCTGTACACACGAGGAGGACGCCACTTTGTTACAGCAAAAACATGTTTACATACCTGTTCCAAAGTAAACTTTCCTTGAGTGAAAGACACGTACTGCTTTGTACCTATGGATAATTTAAAGTTATTACATCTAACGAGAATTCCGAATTTTTTTTGTTTTAGTGGTCGCTATGCAGACAATAAGTTTTTTAGTGTTCCCTATGCAGACAATAAGTTTTTTTAGTGTCCGCGATGGCAGACATAATTTTTTTTTTGTCGCTATGCAGACAATAAATATTTACGTTGAATTCGAATGACGAATTGCATTTAATAAGTAACTCGTATTCAATTATTAGCCGTCAGTTTATTGTATTTTGGTAAATGATACATTGTGTTGCATAACTGATAATCTTTCAACCGCAGAGAAAGAATGGTAACGGAGTATTGAATTTAATAAATACTTCCTCGAATTTTGGATATTTATTAATAATGCCAAATCGTTTCGCGTCGTTTCCGAATAAAATTTTTGAACATAGAGCTCTTGGTCATTCGTTCTCAAAGGGTTGTCTACACTTTGTACTTTCATCATCACAAGAAAAATCAAAGAAGCTGCTAATCCGCACCGCGGTTTTCCGGCTTGCACGTTTGTCTGGTTAGTGCTCTGAAGTGCGTCTTTTATTGCCATCATGACCATTATTTGACTAGCTTGTCAAACACTGAATCCATTTCAATTTAAATGCTGGATGCGTTGCTTGCAGCAACTGCACTGATTTTTCGCTTCTTCTTCTACATTACATACTTTCCTAAATCTAGTTTTAGCCCGATTCAGCATGGACGTTATCAAAGGCCTACACCATTTGAGTGTTATTTTTCTGGCAATCTACTAATTTTCTCTCTATTGAAATTATGTAGGTTATAAATATCATCCATAATATGCTTTTTATTTTCTCCTTGCAATAGTTATCAATGGCTCGGCGTATTGGCTGATTACAATCGTAACTATTCATCCCAGAAATTGAATCACCACCCTGCTCTCAAATAGCACTCTTCATCCAGAAAATTGTTTTAGCAACGATAATAACTCGCAATATATGCCATTGCATATTCTATCGATACATCAGAAATTTGAACAAAATAGTGAATCAGGCAAAAGCACTTAAATTCCCTACTTGACAAAGTCATAAATAATCGGGTAAATTTTCTTCCAAATATTAGACGTTCTTTTCGGTCATGGTGGAACTTATCAATACTGTTTTTATTTAGAAGAAATAATCTGAATAGTTCCTTGTCAAACTAGTTGAGTGAAATTTTTATTCGCTGAGCAGTTAGTCTTCCGTTGATCGTTCAAGCTATACCATTGGTTTTGTAATATGGATTGAATTGAAAAAAGTACTTTGTCACAACAATTGATAATATTTGGTGTTGATTTTGGTGCATTCGGTATTATCACCACCCTCCAACTTACCATCCAGGAGTCTACATTTTGGTACTCCTTGAACGCACATTTCATCCTAGAGAGTTATTCATACGTCTGCAAAGATACAACCAAGGCATTCCTAGTGAATATTGGCGGACCAACTGCCAACCTTTTGCTCAAAACTCAAGCAATTTTAAACAATCCACTTTGGGAAGATGATCTAATTCATTTTTTGTTGCTTTTCTTAAAGCTAGGGTAAAAAGAAAGTTCACTATAGACACCACAGTAGTTTAACGAGCAACTAGATAGTCCCCTATAACGTTAATTACACCATGGGCTCACATTACGTTCATGTCGTGGAAGTTGACTTCTACTAGTAAGGTTCCGGGGGGCCTTTTTACAGATGATGGCAAATAGCCCACAACGCTACTCAGGTAATCATCTGGTGGCGGAGAAGTCAACGTTTTTGTTTGTACTCAGAAAAAAACCGTAACGATTTTCAAAAAGTCACTCTCGTTTCACAGCGACTTGAGTGATAGCTAAATCGATAAAACTATGCTACTTCTGTTCTTCTCATGTAAAATTCTACTCTTCCAATAAGCATACATGAGTATAAGCTATTTCAAGGACATTTAATCTACTTTAATTAAAAGTTTATTAACATTCAGACTACAGGAGAGCTGTTTGAACTTACTACAATAATCCATCTAAAAATTCTAGAGAAAAGAATAGTCGTTCCGAGTTCGAGCATAGCTCACTTTTTTATACAGCATGAGCGAATATCTCTGATTAATCACAACGTACACGAGAGAGTAGAACACATATGTACTCATTAGAACGTAAGTCGAAACGTTAGAATACAATAATATACGTTGAAAACATTTCTAGTTTATGTAATAATATGAATCTGGAACATTAAAAACCCATATTCGTCCATGGAACTTAAAAAAAATCGTTAGAACACATAGTCCATCATAAGAACATAAGTGAAACGTGAAAAATACATAATATAACGGTGTGGAACATATTCTAGTTTATTGGAATAGATGTAGGGAAACATTAGAACCCAGATTCGTCCCATTTTGAAACATAAATAAGTTCATTAGAACAAATATTTCATCATAAGAACATATGTGGAAACGGTGAACAAAATAATATAAAGTTGGAACATATTTTTGTCATTGAAACTTAAAAAGATCGTTAGAACACATATTTAATCTTAGAACGTAAGTTTAGAACGTTTAATTGTTGATTCAAAGTTAAAACATCGTGACGAACAGTAAAACATAAATAAGTTGGTATAAAAACACATGTGTTATGGTCAAAATATATGGTGTGAACGTTAAAGCACATAATTTATTATTGAACCAATAAGTGTGCAATCGTTGTATACATATTAAAACATTTTTTTTTGTCTTAGGTATGAGACGTGATGCTTTCATCACAAAATAAATAAAATTTTAATTATTCGTAGTAAAATTACTAATTATTAATGTAGAAATTTAAATTATTAAATACAATTCAAAAAAACTTTTTGTATTGTAGTAATATTGGCAAAAAAAATGTCAAATTCCTCATGTAATTTGTAATTCCCAAAAAAGTATCAAATTACAAAAAGTAATTGTGTAATTTGATCTATAAAATAGCAAATTACTTTATTAAGTTGTAATTGGATCCATTAAAATTACAAATTAAATTATCAATGGATAATTTTTTAAAAATAAAATTATCAATTATACGGTAATTAGATAATTTTATTTCGATAGGAATGATTATTAAATAATTGATATTTTTTTTTGTTTTCTAATTATACATTAACAAAGTAAGTGATAATTTTGCCCTATAATACTACAAAAAAATCTACTCCAATAGTGTGAAATGGTCGAACCGGTACTACACGATCAGCTGGGAGCTGGCCCATGAGCTGTTAAGCACGTCGAACACGATATCGAGCACAGATCACGCATCGCAGGATAAATGAGCAAATAGGAGCTCTTCCTCCTAGGATCCAAAACTTTCTCGAACATGAATGAGAGTAATTGAGTTCCTCCATGGAGCGTTCGTCGATGAGCTTGATCAATAACGAGCTGTGAAAAGTAGGATTCTCCTGGAGTATAATCGGATGGATTCCATCTTCTTCGAGCTCAGAGTTTGTTAGGCGACCACAACACGAAGTATACTTCTTGATCAGCGAAAGCTGCGAGCTTAGAGACAAAATGCGATGATGGTAATTGAAGACCATCTCGCAGAGCTTTGATTCAAATGGAAAGTGAAGTCTTTGGATGATCTTCACCCGGATGGAGCTGAGCATCAAGCTGGTTTTGTGGAGCTATAGGATTGTGAGCTAAACGAGCTGGTGGTTTTTTCCTCTGACAAGGCGACGAAGCGTAGACAAAGAGCAGTAATCCGGAGAGCTTGTGATAGAAGGAACCACAATGGATGATTTTCTTCAGATGGAGCTTTAGCTGCGTGCAATAAGACGCCTGATCTTTTTCTATGTGAGCAAAAGCTGAAGGTTTTAAACTATTAAGCTGGCCAAGAAGAAAATGAGCCTATGAGCTACTCAGGTCCTCTCCACCGAGCTTGAAGTCAGTTTATGGTTTCGAGTAGGCCACGAGAGGCACAATCCGCTGGATTTTGTTTTCAGGGACGTAGAGCCGTTAGCGATTGGATTAAGCTCTTAGATAGATAAAACTCTGTTGCGCACAAAGTCTATCCACTTGGATGGAATAATTGAGAATCCAGGTTGGTGCTACAGATAAATCAGTCCATAGATAGATAGGAGCTTGAGCTATCCGAGCACTTATTGAACATGTTTCACGAGCTTTAAGAGCATCCAAGCAGCAGTTAGTTCGGGGCCTAGAAATAGTGACTGGTTTTTTAATGGTGGCTACCTTAATTCTAGCACACAAGAGCTGGATCTGAGCTGATTTGTTTGAGTTTTGAACTTTGAGATAAATGCATGCAGCCATGGCTAACTGCGATGCATCTGAGAGCCATGTATTCTATGTGGGGGCTGGAGATGTGTGAGCCATCTAGGCGGTGTTGGAGCTAGGCGTTCTCTCCCATTCTCTCCTGACGAACGAAAGATAAACCTTCTTCTTCTTGTACGAGGAGCTAAGATAGAGAAAGTTTTTTACAATCATCATACAGCTTTGTGATGACAAAGGTTCAACGCATGCGCGCCCATGTTTATACAAGTGCGTCGTAAAGCGGTCATACTTTACCATTACTTTTTAATATTACTAATATACTATTATTATTAGAAATTACAGTTGGAACATAAGGGAAATCGTAAATAATGTGAACGAAATTTATTGTTAGCAAAATAATTCTTATATTTAAATTAAATAAAAATTAGAGATCAAGTTAGTAAAATTTACCGTGCCAGCACAGTAATTTTTCTACCGCTGACCGATAGATTGTCTAAGAGTGACATCTTACGTCCAGTTACCGTGCCGCACAATAATTGTTCTGAAGTTTTAAATATTCTCTATTGGAATTTTTACTCCGTGTATAAATACGCTCTTCATTTTTTTAAGTAATTAATGTCTAGGTGAACACTATGATTGTCCAAATTGATTTCTAAAAGATAACAATGACAATGCAAATATAACTATTGATCAACCTTTTATGTAAAGATTTATAATATTATATTCGCGAGAGCCTATTGTAGCTGAAAAAGAAGCACTTTATCATTACGTTTAGTGATAATTTATAAAGTTGAAAATATTCAGATTTTATTAATTTTTTTCCGGAAAAAAATAAAATGGATCTATACAGATCTATATTCTCGCAATTTTTTAGATCTAATTTGATCTACTTATATCTGAAAAACTGAAGAAAATTTGATTCTAAGTAAATCTATGTATATCTAGTGAGATCACTGTTGTATCTCGCACAAATTACTGCATATCTATGGAGATCTCCATTGATCTCGGTGATATAGAAAAATTAATACATCTACAGAGATCATAGAAGATCTAGAGTGATCGAAACAATGTACACAAAACAAAGTAGATCTAATTCTGCCAAAAAAAGATCTCAGTAGACCAATGCGATCTATTTTATTTTTCCCGGATCGTTATAATATATTTTTTTACCTCAAGAACAAAATGAAGCATAATTCTGTATAATGTACACAGGTGGGGATTGCATCTGGCCCAGGGGTAGCCCAGTTCTTGTGCCCTTAGAGCATTCCTGATCTCATCCATGCTGACTCGTTGAAACTCCTCAGGAATTCGTGATAGATGTTCGTCACAGAATTCTCTGAAAAGTTGAAGGCTGGAGTGTCTACATCTAGCGAACTAGCGCGACTATATATTTCCGGTCCAGTATGTTTCGACTCTTTCTGCACTCGGGGCTCATAAGTGACAGGGGCTTGCGGCTTAAGAAAGCGCGAAGGGTCAGATTGGAACAATCTGTTGTCCCTTCGTCGCTTGTACCGCTTTGCTAATGACTTTTTTCATGGCCATTAGCGATCTTATTTTGCCTGTGTACTCTCCTTTAGGATCAGTAACACGGCCGTATTCAAAGTGTGATGTTCACGTCTGATACTCGCCACGATACGCCGAATTCTTAAGTGGTTTTTTCATTGTTTTAAAATGGATTCGATGCCAGGGTATGCAATTTTTGAGTACTTAATCGTGATTATATTTAAAGAAAAATTTGCTTTTTTTTAATAAGTAAAGAATTCTTCCATATTGTATAATCATATAATCGGAATTGTTCCTAAGATCAAGATTAAAAATGTTGTAATATTTCAATTTCCAACATTCTAAATAACTCTTATACACATAATTCTTAATTAAATTATCTCTTCTCTGATTATCTGAGTAAATCTTTATCGAATCTATAGACCTTACCCGTGACATAGCAACGTATAATTGTCCATGGTAAATACATCTTACGTAAATCTATAGCAATTTTGTCAAATGTCTGACCCTGAGCTTTATTTATTGTCATCGCAAATGCTAATCTAATCGCATATTGCCTACGTTTAACGATGAATACTTCTGAATATTCGTAATACAGTGTAATACGATTGAAAAATATATTTTCAATTCTGTCACCCGTTAAAATTTTACACTTTAGTACATTATTTCCCAGATCTATAATCAACAATCGAGTACCATTACATAAGCCTTCATTAATACTTGAGTTTCTAACGAGCATTACAACCGTATTTAATCTTAATCGAAATTCATGAGGTGGAAATTAGGTGGATTCAGACTATTTACATATTCTGGCACAATAGCATCATTTATATCACTATTATCACATTGATCAATAGAATCAATACTTTTATATATTTTTGCTGTGGTTGCATCAAGTAAATTAACAACATCATTATTTATTTCATCCACATCAGTATTGCGAGGAGCAAGTATAGCTAATTTTGTAAAATCATCAAAAGTTTCATTTCTATTGTTGGACCATACAAATTGTCAACATATTGCAATGTTCATCAGCTATACAATCGTCTGGAACAGTTAAATAATCATTACTATCATTAAGCGTTCCATTAGCTACTGATAATAAAAGTTAAGATAATTCAACTTCATTTGCTAATGCTCGCATATTTGTTGTTAGATGAAATTTTTTGAAATATTGCTATAATGAACTAAATTTTATGGATAAGTTAACTACTTCACTTCGAGGTGCATTTGTCGATACTGGAAGTAGTTGTCTGAAATCACCCCCAAGAGCCAAGATTTTTCCACCAAAAAGTTGAGTATTATTCATTATATCACGCAATGTTCGATCTACTAATTCTAATGCATATCTCGGAGCCATTGGAGCTTCATCCCAAATAAAAAGATCACATTTTTTTAAATATTCGTATTGTTTTGATCGAGGTTTAATATTTGATGTTGCATCACTAAATAAAGGTACTGGCATACCAAACGTTCTATGTACAGTTTACCATGTGGAAGTAATGTTGCGGCTATCCCTGTAAATGCCATTGTACAAATATTTTTTCCCTTACTATTCAATAAATGATATAAAGTTATATAAGTATATGTTTTACCTGAACCTCCAGGTCCATCAACAAAAAAGCATCTTGATATATTATTCTCTCCATTAACATTATCAATTGAATACGTTACATGATCAACAAAATCTTTTTGTTTTTTATTTAATTGATTATATTGATATTGACCAATTCTATTATGTTCTTGTGGAGAAATATCATCGAAATCAGAATTTTCAATGTCTGTAATCTGTTCCATAGATGAAAATTCGTTAAGACTCGAACCTTCTATTATTAATAAGGTGTTAATTTGTATGTACGCTTTTTTATAAGCTACATTTGCTCCAAATTGTCTAAGAAAATCTTCTGACGTCGCGTTTTTGAATGTTTCCCATAATTGTTCTGGATGAAGTGGTTGACAATGTATTAAAATACGTACGAATAGTCTACGTAATTGATGTGGCATCATCCACGATTCTGCTTCTGTCATAACCTTTTTCCATTCATCATCGTCTTCAATAAGTCCCATTACTAAGCATGTATCAACAAAGGTATTATAAGTAACTCCATTAACAGTTTTAAAATCATCAAAACTTGTTGCTCCTTTTATATTTAATAACAACAATCGTAAATGAAATAATTCTGTATTTTTTGGATTTATAGAATACATACGCCCAATAACATTAAATTGAGTTTGTCGCTTATGCCATTGGGATTGTTCTGAACCATTTGTTTTTTTAAAGACATAATGGCAAGTAATTTCGGAATATATATAATATAAGCTTCTGAATCTCGTGAGTTCAAGGCAAAAAATTCGAGAAGCATACTTGCTTTGTCTAAAGCACTTATAATACTTTCATCATTTTCTGTTGAGTGAACTACAATAGATTGTTGATTAGGTAAATGTATAGGTAATCGTGTGACAGTATGACTTTTATTTTGCAATTCTTTGTTAAAAATTCGCCAACATGCTTCTACAGGTCCTACATAGCGTCCTTCTAAATAATCTTTAATTTCATCATGGTTGATAATGTTTTCAGAATTTGAAATATTGAAAGCAGCTGCATCATGACCCTTATAAATATATTTATATGAATATTTAACTGCTCTAATACTGGATACAATTCCAATATTTATATGACAATTGAATAACAGTAACAATCTTTGATTATGAGGTACAACAAGACTGTTATTAACTGAAAAATCGTAAGATTTTAATCTTTTGATGTATTGTATATTTGTATTTTTTCGTCTATAATGCGGATAGCCATTCTCATCCATTGCTGTTTTTTCGACAAATGATTTCGGATATTTTTTCGAACACTTACTATTGACCAGGCACCAATCACCACAAGGACCGTGTATCATATTATTCATAACAATATTATGCAACTTAGGATTTATAGTTGGATCAGGGATTTCTGCTGAAATATATTTGTCTACTAATACAGATGTATTTATTTTACAATATTTTTTCAATGTAATTAACATATGCATATGTGGTAAACCGCGTTTTTGGAATTCAATTACATCCACATAAGCTTCAACATCACCGAAAAATTTCTTATTAACAATTAAGTGTATCAATTCTTTTTTTTTCAAATAAAATATTCGAGCTACAAGATCAGGTCTATCAGCTGCCGTTTGTCCAGGTAGTAAATTTTCTTCAATCTCAAGCCATTTTTGATTGCAAGTCATGGTAAGAAAAATATCAGGTTTTCCATATTTTCTAACAATAGCCATAGAATCTTGATATACTGTAACATACTTCGTGGTGAATTAATAAAGGATGATGGAAGTATTATCATTTTTCCGATTTGACTATTAGTATCATTACTTTTTTTATGTGAATAATCAATCAACCCTTGATATGTCTCAACACGCAACTGTTTTTGATTATTTTTACAATAACGTATTCTATCCTTTTCTATTTTAACATAGCTGTCAACGACCCATTGTTGAAATAATCTCCGACCTAATAAAAATTTATTAAAATCATTACGTATAGCTAATCGATACTTAATATAAGCATTGCGAGTGATACTTTTATTTTTATTAACACATGATATATCTTTGTGCCAATCTTTTGTACCATGCGGATAAAATAATGGGTATACTAAAGGTTCTACATTGGGATCCGTTGTATTAATGTTCATTATTTGTTTGGTGTTTGTATTTTTTACAGTTACGTATGATTCAGGAATATCTCCATCAGCTGTTGTTGAAAAAACAGCAGCAACTTCATTTATTCGTTGAAAATTATAACGATTACAATCCATTCCAGGTTTCAAAGTAAATAACAACTGTAATTCAGGTTCAACATCATTGTTTTTTATTTTCTCTTCTTCTAATACATCTTTCATCATTTGATAAGAACAAGCGATGATGTTAAATTGTCGTAACTCAGTTTCAATATCATTTACTATTTCTAAATCTAATTTATCATTTTGTTCACAACGCAAAAGCGATGCTTCATTAGCATCAATAATAAATAATTGTCCGTTCGTTGGTAATTCACCTGTTGTAGGATATAATACTGTATTATATTGATGATAATTTGCCCTTGTATTTTAAAACAAAAAGGTCCTGGACGATTTTCATCAAATCGAATTAAATCTGCATTCAATGAAGCAAATGAAAACGAACTATTATAGTATCGTATTCGACTATAAAATTGATTAGATTTCAAGTGAGTACCATCATAGAGCTTTTGCAAAATTGGTGGTAAAGCTAGTAATTCATCAAGAATAGCTTCACCATGATTACAACAATCATTAAAAGAAAATTTTTTATTAGCAACTTGTATAGATGAAAAATGTCGTGCTTTACAGTATTTACATAGTATATTCATTGGACCTATGTAATGTTCCTTTATAGAACTCTCATTAATAAATGAATCTACTGATCTATTATTAATTGTTTTATTGCTAGAATTATAATTTTGATTTATGGGTTTGAATTGTTATTTTGATTTCGTTGATCATCATTTGATTCAGAAATTTCATCAGATTGGCATGGTAAGTTCATTAACTCTGGATAACTAATTCCATTGATAGTGCCATTAGATGTTGATGGTAAATCACTTATTTCCGAATTATTTAATGTTAATGCTTGAGGGACGTTTAAATTTAATGTTGTACTACTACATAGAGAAGCATCAGTATTATGTCAATGGCATAATATTGTTTAGCTACTTTTTTCTTATTCCGGTATTCTTTTTGATATTTATTACGCTTTGCACGTTGATTGTTTTTATATTCTTCTTCTTCAGCAGGTGAATGAATTATTTTTTTTCGTGGCATTTTATAATAAAATAAGAAAAATTACGTGTTGTACAAATAATCAAAGTATTAATTATATTGAAAACCACAACAACTTATCAGGTTTTAAAGAGGGATTTGAATCAAGACTCTGAAATATACTTTTTTAATAAATGGTAAAAAGAGAATTAAAGTCAAATAAATATTGCTAAAACATATTATGGAAATTGTTATTTAATTATATGATAAAAATTATTAGACAAATAGTATGATACAATGTCAAAAATTATTGGCACAAATAATTAAACTGTAATATTTTTAATGATAATTATTTTGAACAATGTATTAACTGAGAGTATTGCTCAGTAAAGTTTGATTTTTTTCACAAGAATGACTTTTGTTCTTATTTTCCTTTTTTCTTTATTTTATTGTTATTTTGTTCTTAATTCGTAAATAATGTTATGATTATGACTGTTAAAAAAATGCTGATAAAATAAATTTATTATAAAATAATTCAAATTGATTTTTGATACTTTCTTATGTTCTTTTTAATTTAATCAGGCCGCGATTAAATTAAATTCTTATTTTCTTAAATTCTTAATTTCGCTATTGCTTATTTTCGCAATTCTCAATATCGGTATGATACAAGTATTCCGTAGTATTATACCTGGAAATATATTATAACAGTATATACCTGCAACAAAAATTAACAAATTTATTACATTAGTATCAATAAATATGTGATATAAATTGTCTTAATTATTTGATTTTATTTATAATTCCAATAGTCAATAATTACATCATCAACTGTTATTAATATACATAACAACAATTATGAATAAACATAAATCGATGGAAAATTTATAATGTAAATTTGTAAACAAAGGTATATAACTGATAGCATAACCCTTGATTTAGCAGTAAAAAATGAATATTGTAATCTTGTAATAAAAATATCATTTTGTTTAAATACAAATTCATAAAAAACATGTTATGTGTAGGGGGATGACTTGATGGTGGAAATTCCAATAAAAGAAGTTTATTTATTCAAGAAAATTGATACTCCAATACAAAGTAACGATCTAGAATATTTAAAATGCATTATTTTTATAAGAAATACTAAAGAAAATGTTTATTTGTTTTGTAATGAGTTAAGAAATCCCAAGTATGGATCATATTATATCTATTGAAGCAACATGATTGCCAAAACTGACATTAAATTATTAGCTGATAGCGATGAGGAAGGAGTGATCAAAGAAATTCATGAATATTATGCGGATTATTTGGTTGTAAATCCACATTCATTTTTCAAAGAATTAATAAAAGAAGTGCTTAATGTCAACATTAAGTTTAGATATGACGAATTTTATGCTCAAAATTCATGTCTTAATTTTGGTAAAATCAGACAGACAATCAAAGAATTGATAGGAGAGTTTCAGAAGAAATCTAAAAAACACCAGAAAGTCGAGAATATTACTGGTATAAGAAATTTTATTGAAGCTTATTGTTGTTTAAAAATGTCTAGAGCTGATTCTAACATGTCACTGTTAATTGTAAATTATCTAATTTAGTGGGAACTTAATTTATTAAAATTATCAGTAACAGAACAAGAATTGTGCTAAATAATTAATTAATGGTTTTTGTTATGATTATTAATTAATTTATTTATTGATATTTATTTTTTTTTGTTTAACGTTTTAAATTTTAATTATGTATTTCACTGTATTTTTCTTTGTTATGTCCGACTTTATGGTTACAATTTTTCTTTTCTTTTTTTTTCCTCTCTCATATATATATATTTGGCTTTATTTTTAGTAAACCAAAAATAAACGCATACTTAATTTACCGATACGCTGACAAAATAATTTTTGTATTTGACGGAAATTGAGTCTCACGCTTCCTCATGAGAGAATTCATTTCCCATGCAGAAACCCGAAGCCCTTGCTTAATGGAAAAATTCGTTTTGTTTAAATTTTAGGTTCTCAAGCTGACTAAGCTGAGAAACAGGTCTTTATTTTTGCTACCTTACAAATAGAGGCTATATTTAAATAAAAGGAATTTCATTGTAAGTACTTTTTAAATAAAACGCTGAAATCGGAAGCGCTTACGATGCTTTATCGTTCCGGTCTTCTTGGAAACCCTCGGCGACTTAGACCAAGTACCGAGTCTACCTGTAGACTAAACAATTTTTATCGAGGCTTTTTGTCACTGACCAGAGATTAGTCAAGACGGCCCGCGTACTTAGCGTCGCGAGAATTTATGACGTCAGTTAGCTCAACGACGTCGAACGAGCAGTTAATTTCAAATCGAAGTTTAGTTTGTGGCTAAATATATAGATATATTACGAAAACAACTGTCATTAAAGTGAAATAATTTGGGTGTAATCCGAACGTAAATAAATATCAAAAAGAAACAGAACCCGTGGTACAGTTCATTGATAGTGCCTCTCTGGACAACATCCCGACAACCTGCAGGTTCAAACCTTTCATCATCAGTCGTAGCTGTGTAGGATATCTATCTACAAAAAGGTAAGGTGCACAATTTTCCCGCTATTCGAGGAAAAGTCACTCAGCAGAAAGGGTCAGAAGGATAGAGTCCTGAACGATCCCTAAATTAGAAATAAAAATTAAAAGATAGAGGAATTCTGTCCTCTATCTGAGTTTAACTTACGTCCGCGCCTCCTGGGCCAAGTTCATACCGAGCGCTTCCAACGTATCTCATAAATTTTAAATACTGCAGTAGGAAAAATTTCAATCCTAATTTTTCGCGCCTTTTTATTTAGTTAAACATTCATAAAAAGTCGGACGTAACCCCTTTTTGATTATGTACTTGTCACATTTTGTAACGTTTCATTATCTTTTACATCTAAAGATATTATTTGAGATTTATCAATATATAAAAGTAAAGAATAAATTAATACTTACTTTATAAAACAAATTAAAATATGATCAATTTTAATCTTGCATATGTTAATTAGATAAGGTCACTCCTATAATTTTTTCCATAAATTAATGGCACAAACTTTTTAGAAGATTATGGTCATGTATCGAATTTCATCGATATACATTTATTATCTATGTGATTATCGACTTCGATTGATTAAAAACTTGACAAAGTTTGAAACGTTCAATAAA
The DNA here is from genome assembly GCF_013357705.1 of Chelonus insularis. Taxonomy (NCBI): domain Eukaryota; kingdom Metazoa; phylum Arthropoda; class Insecta; order Hymenoptera; family Braconidae; genus Chelonus; species Chelonus insularis. Next base: position 58,269 of record NW_023276566.1, on the reverse strand, counting down.
CTATACAAACAAATTAAAAAAAAATTTTTTTCTAAATTGATAAAAAAAATAAATTATGAAAATGTTCCTTTATTTAAATACTTTATTTATGAAATTTTTACGTTAACTATAATTTGTTGAACAATTACATTTAAATAGAATTTAATAATAAATTATTATAGTATCTGTTGATTCTCTGAACAAAAATGAATCTCAATTCATTCTTTATTTATTAACAACTTAGTTTTAAGTTTAGGAAATATAAACATATATTTATAAAATATATAAATATATTTTTAATACACATCTGTAAGGACTCCAAACTATTCCTCTTCATTTTATTACTCTTTTTATTATATAACCTTAAGTACTTGGGTCAGTCAAAGGACCCTTTGATTCATTTAATATTATGCTACATACTGCAGACATCTGTAAATATGAACAAAGAAGAGAGATTGGTTGTTTTTACTGTGAGTAATGTTTGAGAACATTTTTGTTAGTCTTAGAAAAGTATCTGAAGAATACAGATGAACTTCTCAGCACAATCCGCTCGGCATGGAAAATACCATATAAATGGAAAAACGGAGAGAAAAAAAAGAAAAAGGAAAGAAAAAACAATTAAATACTTACCGTTGGAGCCTTAAGATTGCTCATGGTTGCGAAGAAAACAAAAAAAATTCTAGAAGAGAGGTCGACAAAATGAAATAGTCTTAAAAAAAAATGTCACTGGGGAAAAATAACTGAAAAACTATTGTGAGTTTTTGGGGATCACCAAAATCACTTTAAAATCTAGGAGCACCTCGTCACTCAAAATAGTTATCCCTTTCCTCCTGGGTAAAGTGGTCTTGGGTGGCTCCCCCTGAAAGATGGTAGACGGCTGGAAGAGTCCCTTGTGATGATCCTTAATGATCCTGAGCATCTCCACGCTGCGTAAGAACGCGCATTAGTTGGTGGGCGTGTATGTGTAGACATACACATGCGTCCATTTACGTATTCCTATATGAACATATAAAATATAAAATTTAGGGGATTTTTAGTTCCTAAGTGATAGAGATCCTTATGAGGAACATACCTGCCAAAATTATTTAATAATTAAAGTCGCTTTCCTATTCGCGAAGTATTAGGAGAGCGTAACGAGTGAATTTGCCGCTCGGCATCTTCAATCCTATTTTATTGAAAAGCTACTAGTTGTGTAAAAGTTTTATAAAATCAGTAAATTTTTAATGGTATGAATAAGTTTTATTAGAATGATCCCTGGGTTGTAATAGTAAAATTGTATAATAGGAGTTATAAACGTAATAGTATATTTATTTTCTTTAATCTAAAACTTAAGTAAAGTCCGTCAACACGTTACAAAATGATTGAAATACATTCAGACATTATACTATAAAAAATTATTTACAAATTTGAAGAAATGTAATAAAATATTTTATAATTACTTACAATTAATTATGGAAAATTTTTTGAGAACATAAATAAGTGACAGCTAGTATGCAATAATGATGGATTAACTGGAAAAAAAATATAAAGTAAAAAAATGCATCAGTTAAAAAGTCATTGTTCATAAGAAAATTCTTTTTTTTTTCATTTTAATTAAAAATAAAAAAATAATCGATTAACGGTGAGTAATGCTGAAACGAGATTTGATATCGAATTCATTTATGTTGGCAACAACAATATCAAAAAACCCTCGGGCTCGGAATTATTATTTATGGAATCACCCGATCGAACAATCGCAACAAACAGCAATTAGAAAACTTAATGATTGAATATCTTCTGAGAAGAGAGGAAAGTGTTGATATATTTGGATATCTGTTGACCAAATATGCTCAAAAATTTTCTCGTTTCCTTTTTTGTTGATAAATTTATATGTTGATGAAGCAAAACCCTTTCATAACGTCCCCAATTCATTCCACTATCTCTGTTAGGAACAGAAGATGTCCGATCAACTTGAGTCTTAGACAAGAACTGGAAATATACAAACTCTCCTATAAACATTCTAATTGTCAAGCAACGTCAACAACGTACAAAACTGTTGTTAGTCTATTAGTCATCAGATAGGATACAAATACTTGACCATATGCTTTAGATTTATATCATCATGTAGTCTAGTAGCCGTAAATTTAAGCACTATACTAACGTGGATTAATTATAGAATAGAAATGCAAATTTTTTGGCTTCATATTCTTGTCGAGAATAATAAGGAGAGTATTTGTGAAATTTTTTATTACTCGAAAACAATAATTACAATTGTTTATCGATTGTCAAAGTTTAGCAAATTTCCACCATTTACCGCTTACGTAGCGAAAACAGTAAGAGATATAAGGATGAAGTAAAATCTTTTTTGTAGATCATCGAATTCTCCACAAAAAAGTCCGCGAGGGCACCTGTTCATCGTGGACAAATGATAATGTATAGCGCTGCAAAGGCGCGCTAAAAATCGACCAGTTTAGCTCCGGCAGCATATGCCGTTAAGCGACTTTCCAATTAACATTCCAAAAATAACATTTCCAATATCGTTCAAAATCTGAAAAAATTTGAAAACACTCAGAATCATTTTTTTAACATTTTTTAATTAAATAAAAAAAAAAAGAATTTTTCGATTTTTTATAGAATCTGAAGCATCTTTTTTAACAGCATTTGTTGTAGATACATTCTATGAACATATGCGTAATTTTTAATTATTCGAAATTTTTTTAAATTAAATCTGTACGTTTTTAAAATATAATTATCATGAGAATGTTGGATTTATTAAAAATTTATTTCTAGTTTGTTAATTTTTAATTGTTTATAGAGAACATAGTTTCAACAACAATAACTATTGTTGGAAAATTTTTTTTTTCTTATAAACATTGATTTTTTTTTTAATGTTTATGAAACAATTATTTTTAAACAAGACTCAAGTTGATCGGACATCTTCTGTTCCTAACAGAGATAGTGGAATAAATTGGGGACGTTGAGAAAGGGTTTTGCTTCATCAACATATAAATTTATCAACAAAAAAGGAAACGAGAAAATTTTTGAGCATATTTGGTCAATAGATATCCAAATATATCAACACTTATCCTCTCTTCTCAGAAGATATTCAATCATTAAGTTTTCTAATTGCTGTTTGTTGCGATTGTTCGATCGGGTGATTCCATAAATAATAATTCCGAGCTCGAGGGTTTTTTGATATTGTTGTTGCCAACATAAATGAATTCGATATCAAATCTCGTTTCAGCATTACTCACCGTTAATCGGTTATTTTTTTATTTTTAATTAAAATGAAAAAAAAAAAAGAATTTTCTTATGAACAATGACTTTTTAACTGATGCATTTTTTTACTTTATATTTTTTTTCCAGTTAATCCATCATTATTGCATACTAGCTGTCACTTATTTATGTTCTCAAAAAATTTTCCATAATTAATTGTAAGTAATTATAAAATATTTTATTACACTTCTTTAAATTTGTAAATAATTTTTTATAGTATAATGTCTGAACGTATTTCAATCATTTTGTAACATGTTGACGGACTTCACTTAAGTTTTAGATTAAAGAAAATAAATATACTATTACGTTTATAACTCCTATTATACATTACTATTACAACCCAGGGATCATTCTAATAAAACTTATTCATACGATTAGAAATTTACTGATTTTATAAAACTTCTACACAACTAGTAGAAAACAGTTTTGTAATAGTGGAATTAATAAATAAAATATCAGTGGTCTGGGTGCGACCCGAAAGGTCCACACGACCAACTTCCTGGTGGAAAAAATGAAAAAACAATTCGAATAAAACCTGTTTCCATTTTTTATAACAAATGAAATTGTTATAAACGAAATGAGTCTGTTTCTATTCATTTGACACAGTACGTTACTTTATTCCAGTAAAAGAAAAAATCATGCGTTAAAAGTACACATATATATATAGAATGGATCCCTATTTTTATTGTTTATAACAATTTGAAACTTATTATTTAAAGATTACTATTTTTAATAATGACTTGTTAGTAACAATGTTCAATTGTTATAAACACAATTCCATATTATTGACTATTATAGCATCTTCAATGCTGTTTTCTTAATCTTGACACGAGTTTAGAATTCTTTCATTGCTGATTTTGTTTTCGAAATTTTTTTTTTCGATGAAATATTATCGCCATATTTTTATACAAGTATTCTAATTATTCAATATTCATTTTTTTTTATGATTTCATAATTTTGTCTAAAAATGGTACAATTTATAAATTGAGAAATTCAGGTTATTTTCCATTTTTGCTAGTTTTCTGGTTCTGCAAAAAAAAATGGCTAGACCGATTTTCCTGAAAACTTTTTTAGTTCTAAGTTACGTAATTACGCGTCGAATGCAATTGGTCACACATCGATATCATTTTTTGTTCTCGAGACAATCGAGGCGAAAAATAATTCCGAACGTACGTACGCACGTATGCACATACGCACATACGTACATACACACACACAGACGTCCACTGGAAAACGGTCGTATTGGATTCGCGGAACCTTAAAACGTGGAGATATGTCAAAAATCAGACCCATTACTATAACTTCCCACTGGAAAGTTAAAAATAAAATGAACGTACTAATAAGTCTGTGGACGTTTAAATGATTAATTTCTTTAACAAATAATAGTCAGACTGAGTTGTAACTAGATTTATATAAATTTTAATTATTTGATAAACAAATTAGTGAAAACCTAAACTTCTAAGTCAACTGCTATCGATCTGTAATTGATTATTGCAAAATAGTATCTGATCAGTGCTGACAGCGGATATCCGGTAACGCAATAACTCGATCTATATTTATTTATTAAAATTAAAATTAATATGAATCCAGTTACAACTCAGTCCGACTATTATTTGTTACGGAAACAAATTGTTTAAACGTCGACAGACTAGACTTATGAGTACATTGATGTAACACAATTTTTCAATAGTAAATTACAAGTTAATAATAGATTAAAAATATCAGGCTTAAGCCAAATACAAATTAGTATAATTATACAAATCTGTTTATTTGATGATTAGAACTAATAAAACTTTAGTTACAACTCAGTCTGACTATTATTTGATAGAGAAATGCGTTACTTAAACATCGAAAGACGAGAATTCGGAATACGTAGATATGATACTATTTTTTATTCATAAATTACAAGTAGATAGTAGTTGAGTAAAAAGTTTAGGTTCGTATTAATTTATCTATTTATCATTAAAAGTGAATATAAATACAGTTACAAAACGGAATTTGAAGGACGTTGATTTATTTGTTTTCTTGAATAATGAATTGCAAGTAAGTAGGAGTTGACTAAAACTTTTACGCATCATTTAATTTATGTATTGCATCATTAAAATTAATGTAAATCACTTTACAAGGCTGTCTGTTATAATGTCATAAAGTAGTATAAAGTTATAATGTTTATTAATGTTAGTAATTTCAAAAGTCATTGTAAGTCGTGAATCAATTTTCATGAATTTCTTTATTTAGAGGGGTGGCTTGAGTCAAGGTCAGAGAGGTTTAGACTCATTTAGGATGAGAGGCTATGAATACATTAACAAACGCAAAATGTCACATTTCTGTGTTCCTGAGATGATTGTCGCTACCTGCAGAGCAAACATCAGTTGCATTTTGTAGGCGTAGAAAAATCTTAACGAGGCTCTAGAAACCTTAAGTAAATTCTTGCCAGATACTTGTGAAGTTAGTGTACGTACACAATGTTTAATACTGTCCTCAATGCTGAGAAGAAAGTCTATTTAATTACACTAAATTCGATGCAACAATAATAATATTGATGCATGAAAAATGTAAGGTGTGGCATAAAGCGATTCCATCAAAGATTACAAAATTGATACTTCAATAAGAATAATAATTACACGTTCGTTTTCCAATTTTTTGCATTTAATGATAGAAACTTATTATTTTCGGATACACTACATGTTTTCGTAGCTTAATGGTTTTCACACACACGTTAAGTTCATGTAATAGTTGATAAAGATAGAATTAGTCTATCGAGAAAGTTCAAGATTTATTGTAGAGATTGTTTAATGCTTTACAGAGCATCTTTTTTTTCAATTATTAGATTGTTAATTGTTATTCTTTACATTGTTTTTTTTACATCAAATTCTCTTAATAATTTTCTTTCATGCTAAACTACATTATTAATCTTGTTATTGTCTATATTGTTGGGTGACATAATATGCACGTTGGAACAAATTTCCCGTCATTTTGTTTTCTTTAATTGTCATACCTCTTCATTTCATTCATGCATACTAAACATAAGCATACATGGCCGCATGGTACAATTACTGCCACCGATGTTCGCGTCTGGCAAATACTGCAGGATGCCGGAGTCCTCGCCGGCACTTTATCTCCTTCAGTTTCAGATTCCACTTCATCTTCCGTTAGAAACGTAATCGTGTCTGTTTGTAAATACAAACGATGATTCCATTAGTTTTATCTTGCCAGGGATAGTAGAAGCTATCTGTATTACGTCTGATGCTGATGTTGACAGATCTACAAAATTATATAAGACAAAATCGAAATTATTATTTGAATGGACTTGTTTTTCTTGTCATTCTCGTTTTTACCAGAAGAAAAATTTAAAAATTATTCATTCCGTACAATACAATATTGTTATTAGCTTACCTATATTTTCAATGTCATTAGTGATGCTTGGCTCATGATTATAAATGCCAACGACGGAATAGCGCCGGTTAATTCGATGCTCTCATAGTTCAACGTGGCACACCTCACAAGAAAATAAAGCGAGATTCACACCAGAATACGTATCATCTTTCACATTGTTCTGACTTCGAGTCTGCCGGAAGAGCAAACTAAAAACTAGTGGACTGTAATAAATAAGAGCAGAATAAGAACAAAGGTTGGATGCTAGAAGGTTCCTTAAAATAGTTTATTAACACCAAATTGTATGGGTTTTATAGATTTTATTAACCAATAACACTTAACATAAACAATAGAAATTAATAATCACTGAGTTTATGTGAGTTGACTGTACATTAACTGTTCATACACTTTTGAATTGTCTGATGGTTGTTTTTTCACCAAAAAACGTCTCAACACAGTGAATAGCAACATTCACGGTATACACCAGAGTTGTTCGGGTGTGCGATGTATATGTGAATGTCCGTGAGGCACTATCGCGTCGACGCCAGTTTAGCTTCGCGCCCAAGACACTACAACTGACTATACTGGATCACTGGCACTGATGAGAGTAATGATGATGATTCACTTTTGTTCGTGAGAGTTGTCTGAGTCTACTTGACTGTATTTGATACTACCAAAGGTGAGCTGACTGCACAAAACCGCGATTTGACTGCGAACAATTATACAGAGATGACCGCGTGATTTGCCTGGAGCTAACTGACGTCACAAGTGTTCGACCGCGTGCTTGTTGGCGTCACCAGGGCCGTAGAGTTGCCTTCTGGGCCATGAGGAAAATACTTTCCGATGATTGGTCCAGTGAGTTGACTGACGCGCCGGTGGACAAGTCCGGCATTAACGATTTTCAAATATTCTGAGACTTGCTGACTTGGGGCCCTCCAAGTCAGAACACACATGAATGGAGCTTTCATGCACAATACGACTCATCTTACTTGTAGATTGAATTCAACTGTTTCCTGTCCGAATGTTTTGGCAAGTAAGTCAGAAACACTTCTCGGCTAATATCATTTTCCATGACTGACGGGAGTACTGCCCCCGCAATTTTTGAAAGCTTCGGATTAGACAAAGCAAATGTTCCCAACCTTCATAAATCACAATTAAACATGACTTTTCGTAACTCAGCACTTAGCCATCAATTACTGAACATAACATCTTTAATAATAATTTACTGATAATTGTAATTCCATTAATAGTTTTAAAAAGAGGGTCGAAATTTGGCGATAATTACAACAAAAAGTGTTGGACTTTGAAAAACTTCAAACTTCTGTAGTCATAGTCTTTGCCTGTAGAGAGCACACTGTCTAACTCAGCCTTCAGCGATGAATTAATGGCCACTCTACAGTTTCCCATTTACTTATCACTCGATTCGGAGATTAATCGTCGTCATACGTGACGTGCAGCATTGTTCGTGTGAGCGGGTGCTCCATCTTGTTGGAGCCACATGATGCGCTGTGTCGCGGCATTGACTCTTGCTGTTGTTAATATTCTAGGCAAATCTTGTTTCGAAAATTCCACATGATTTTCAGCCTTTACATTCTCTATAAACTCGTGAGGACCAACCTGCAACCAAGAATCAAATTCTTATGATGTACAGTTATCTATTTGTATAATCAAAATTGAGCATTTGGAATGTAATTCCTTACGATTTTGTCATCGATAATATCCGCCTAGACATTGATTTTGAACTGCCGTTGGACACTTCGCCGAGTATTTATCACTCGCAAGTTTTCTGTTGCCCAATAATGCACATTGTGGTGGTTAAAATGCCAGAATTAGTGAACGTACACTCGTCAGTGAAAAGAATTTTGGAGGCAAACTACTGCAACTCCTCTGACACTGGCCTCTGCATTCTCCTCGATATATTCCAGGATCACTTCTCGCACATCTTCATGATCACGCGATGAGTTATCAATGCCTTCACGTCCCACTTCGACATTTCGGTTCATTGCTAACAGCAAGCAAACATGGGGACTCACTATTTGAGTATAATTCAATATTAAGTCCTGCGGCTGCTCTTGAATTGTTATTACTGTTTTCGTAGCGCCGAACCATGTTCATGTCATTATCATTCGTGTATCGTGACATTTTGATTCAAGAAACTTTTACGAGGAAATTGGAACTTTCCTGATGAACGCCCTAAAACGGCAACACGTGAAAATGCTATGAGTGAGGTCAACGTTTGTACTGAGCAAAAAGTTTTCCATTTTCCATATTTGCAGGTAATGAAAAGACCGTTCAGAGAGAGTCGTAAAGTAACATTGTATTCATTTTTCTTCCTATTTCGGTACGTATTGTTATTAATTTATAATATTATATCATTGTTACGTCCTGACGAATTTCACATAGACTTTAAGTTAAAAAAAAAATATACCATTACATTCACACCTTTAAACAGACATTTTTACAATTACCACCAAGTCCAACGCACATGTACGTGCAGAAGGCGTAAGATAATGCGCACGCGCTCAGACTTAGAATAAATCATATCATAAAGGTAGAATTTATTGTTTTCATAAAATTTTTACACAATTTGTAGTTTTTAAAGAGAATAGGATTAAGGTTGCCAAGCGGCAAGGTCACTCGTCACCGCTAGCGTGGCGGGATAGACGGGGGCCTTGAAACGGCAGAGTGGGGCGCACAGCTAACAATACCTTCTCGCGTTTATGCTTTCCTAATACTTCGCGAAAAGGAGAGCGACTTTAATCGTTAAACAAATCCATAAATATTGAATATTTAACTGCCGATTTTTGGCAGGTATGTTCCTCATAAGCGTCCCTATTACAGAGGACCCCAAAAATCGCCTAAATTTTATATTTTTACATAGGAATACGTAAATGAAGCATGTGTATGTCAACACACACACGACCACTAACGGATGAGCGTTCTCACACAGCGTCAGGCAAAAGTTTAAACAAAGCGAGATGTGGATTTGTTAACCGAACGTTCCCAAGACTAAATTCTGAGTAATTAGTGATAAGTACTATTGTGTAACAAAAATAATCTTCTGTTACAAATAGTTAAAAACGCGAGGAACCGTGTTATTTTCGGCATTAAAAAGGCTAACAGTTAAGAAAACTCATAAAATGAGTCAGGTAGCCGCGTCGGCACACCTGTATCTGCACCACAGGGCCTGAAAATTCATAAAAACCTGAAAAATTATGTATCATGAAGAAAACAATTTAATCTTCGAGGAAAATATCAAATGTACGAGAAGAGTCTGCCCGAAAAGTCATGACGTGGCACCTGTATCACCATGGATACAGCAACGTCGAGCGCGAAGCTCCGGAGCCGCCGTCGTCGCTGACGTGATCTTTCCCCTCAGTTGATCCGCAAATCCCAAAGATTGAACTTGTCACTCCTTGTGAGGTCACTCCTTCATTGTCATCAAGAAAACCCTCAAAAATATCCGTCAGTCTTTTTCTTTGCTACTCGCTATATCCTACCTCCTCTACACCCACATGACTGAGGCGCAGTTAATAAAACGCGTGCAGTCACTTCTACCTTTCTACACGCTACGTTTCTGTGTTTGTTGTTTTGGGGAGTAGTTTGTATAACGCGAGCAAACAAAATTCCAGAGCCTAAACGTTGTCTTTTTCCCATTTTCCTAGACTTTATTTGCATGAATTTATTGACGTCACAAGTGCGCAAATTTTTACCTTCCGACATTTCTTTAGAGTAGTTCGAGCAAACCCTATCGGTAACTGGATCTACAGTGAACCCTCAGTTTGGATATTTTTAGATTACCGTGTATGAATTTCAAGTTGAAGTGAATTGTACGAACCATGTGTTGCCCTCATGGCTAAGTCCAATAGGCGAGGCATTAGAGCGGGCTGACGAGTGCAGATGAGGAGGATCATCAGAGACCACCACAGGGGACGCGCCCAGCTATCTGCGATTTTCCAGGAGGAGCCACCGAAGCCCACTTTACCCATCGGAGGAGGGATCACCATCCTGAGTGACGAGGTTTTGTTTGACTTTAGAGTGATTTTGGTGATCCCTAAAACTTCCGATAGTTACTCAGCCATCTATCCCGAGTGACACTTTTGCGGGGTGGACAAATTTTGTAGACCTTTTCCTTTGGAGTTTTTTTTTGTCCGTATTGTTTTCTCAATCATGAGCAACTCAGCGGCTCCAACGGTAAGTATTTAATTTTGTTTCCTTTTCTTTTCCGTTTTTTTTCTTTTTTCGTTTGTTTATCATATTTTCCCTTCGTTTATCTATTCATATGATATTCCACACGTCGGGTAAATTTTTCGGATTTCCCCTATTTAAATTTTCGCGGTTCTCAACGCGTTAAGGTGATAGCGCTGTATTATCGGCAGCTTCACAACCGTTAAGCGTGTTTACACGGGAAATTTTGAAAGACTGACTCCCTGTTTACTCATCGTTTTGTAAAAGCTCCCTAAAACTTGGAAATGTCATTAATTTCAAGATAATTAGTCAGGACGTAACAAATATAATTATTATAATTAAATTTCTTCAAAACTTCTCTACAGAAATGTGTCTTTTTTATGTGATTTTTTTTTCATTCATTATTTGCAGGTTACCCTGCTTCCCATTTTTAATAAAAAAATAAATCGCTTACACTTTTACAGAAGGGGCGAAGTTTAGTCTAACATGAGCACACTGCGTTTGAGTCCACCTACGCAGGACTCTTCAGTCGAAGTGTTTACTTGAAAATGTGTAAATTAATAAATAATACTTTTTTTTATGAACAATTTGAAAATAAAGGTTATAATAGAGTTGAAGGAAAAATTAAAAAGTAAGATGTATTACAGAAATTCACAAGTAATACGTTTATTGAAAAAACAGTTATAAAATATGTTTTTTCAGCATTTGTTTATAAAAATGGTTTATAAATATTGCTAGAAAAAAATTTATTTATCTTCCAGATGAAGTTGAAAAAGTTCACTGAAGATTAATTTTTAAGATAATGATATCTTCAGTATTTCACCCTTTAAATAGGAGTAAAAATTACGAATAAAATGTTTTCGATTTTTTAAAGGAGAAAAAAATTTTTTTTCAAAACTGAAATAGCCATTTAGTAGAGCTGCAAAAGGCTCGGCACTTAGATATCGCAATTTATCATAAATCTAATAGTAACATTAGTCATCAATTGAAAGGAACCTTTACTTTTCTTATATTACGTCAGTTATTGATGCAATTATAACATGCAGTACACCTTAAGTTTTTGTTGCGGAACTCAGGTATAAACCATTTCATATTATATCTATGATGGGAACAGATAAACTCGGTAATGATTATGAACGATTAAAAGACCAAAATATAAGTTTATCATAATTATTGCTTTATATTTCAATCCTTCGAGCGGCTGTAGGTGAACTTTGTTTCTGAAAAATTAATTAGAGAATGGAATCGTATTTGTTCGATAGTAAGAATAAAAGTTGTTCATTTGAACGGCTCGGTTACTGTAGTTAGAACTTGCATGTAAAATGTAGAAATTGTCACTCAGCGCTTAGTTATGAATGATTTAATATAAATCGTCAAGGAAAGCGATCTAATTACTGAATGATCATTAACTAACGTACGTAAAGAATCATTCTTTCATGATGATTAAATTGTAAGTTGGGCATCCAAATACCTTGCGCTGCTGTAGTTTTACTTCGCCTGCAAAGATTTTAATTTCAGACTTAGTACTTATATTCCAATTATTTAATATTGAATCTCCATCAAAAATAAATTTATAGATTTTTTATTAATAATTGGAGAGAAAAAATGCATTTATACGACTACAAAAATGAGTTGTGTCCATCCACACGATAGAAGGTACATGTGCAATACGTGCCTTAACTGTAGTACGTGCGGAAACAATACTTTACGTTTTCATTAATTTTTGCAATTTGAGGGTTCGCTCGAGTCATGGTCATAGATTTTGACTTTTTCCGAATGAAGAGCTTCGTGGCAACTAACAATCGACTAATGAGTCATTTATGTATCCTAAGGACGACTGCAGTTACCTGCCCATTATAAAAAATGACAGAACTCTGCGTTTGCCATGCGTAAGGATCAGCTGTAATTTATAGAGTTAGAGGAGTCTCAACGAGGCTGTTCACACCTCGTTTTGACATTTTCGTGACTTTGCAAGGAGCTACAATCATTCCGAGGACACAAATATGTGACATCTAGCGTTTGTTAATTTATTCATAGCCTCTTATTCTAGATAAGTCCAATCTTTTCAGAACTTATGAAATATAAGTTATAAACATTTAATTTTTTTTATCATTATTAAGAATATAAGATTAAATTATCAAAGGCCGTCAACAAATTTTAAAATTTCCTTGAGTCTTTTTGGAAGTACGTCGAAACGTTTATGAAATTAAACTTGTACTACCTCTAGCGCAGTGCAAGCCAAAGTAAGACCGTCTTAGATTTCTGTTTAATTATCAACAGGAACTATTAAGTACCTGGGAGAGAATTGTTAATTTTACTTGTTACTTCTCAATAGTGACGCTAGGCAAACTCGACCCTTGTTACTTTCTAGGTATGCCGAAAGTTTATGCAGGTCAGTAAAAGGTAGCACTTAAAAAATTAAACATTTTTACACTGTATACTGTACATGAGAGATGGACAAACGTGGCTCTCTAGAGTCTATGTGGGTCTCTAGGTATAATTATCAGAGCTATTACTCTTGTAAGTGAAAGTGAGAGAAGTATAAGATTTTATTATGTAAACCTTTGTCTGATCCTCTCCAAAAGTTCAAGTTTCCCCATCCCTGCTGTAGATATAAAGATCAAGTTTTTTACGTATTTAGTTTTCAACGACAAGCAAAAAAAGATTCTCAGTTTAAAGATAAAAAATTAAGGTAAAAATTATGGTAAAATATACGGTTAAAGATTATGAAAATATGATCCAATGTTACAAAGCTTGTAATCATAATTCTATTAAAGCATCAACAATGTACAAACAATTATATCCAAACTGCGGATCACCGTGTTCACGAACAAATTTATTAGCAGTAAATCGACAGTCAACAACAGGAAATGTGACAGTGATGCGTGAATATGTCGAGAAACCGTCGAAAGTACGACAACGCAAAATAGAGCAAGTCTTGGAGGCGTTTTAGTCATTAAATAATCTCACTGGAAATAAAATTGCTTAGCAACTGGGTAGGCTGAAAACTGCAACACCCATGATTTAAAAAAAAATTAGAAATCTTAAAGAACCACGAAGAAACGAGAAAGACGGATGCTTAATAAATCTCCGGAGAGAAGAAAGTTTACATTAAAGTTCAAGGTAAATCAACCGTAAATCAAAGAAAAAATTTATCAAACTTACCATTACGAATTTCGATTGACTGAGACAAATAGAAATATTGAATGTCAATTGACTTCATGGATGCCAAATGACGATTTAAAACATTTCAGGGAACGAAAAAATACAGAGAGTGAGACATTTTAACTTTATATCACGGTATGGCATTATAACAGACAGCCTTGTAAGAGAATTTATATTAATTTTGGTTATAAAATAAATAAATTAGTTGATTCCTGAAAGTTAAAGTCAACTCCTATTCACTTGCAATTTATTATTGAAGCAGACAATGAAATCAACGTTTTTCAAATTATGTGTTGTAACTGGATTTATATTAATTTTAATCGAAAAATAAACAAATTAGCATAAGCTTGAACTTTCTACTCAACTGCTATCTACTTGTAATTTATAATTGAAAAATAGTATTATTTCAACGTATTCCCAATTCTGGTCTCTCGATGTTCAAATAATTATTTTCTTCAACAAATAATCGTTAGACTTAGTTTTAACCGAAGTTATATCAGTTATAATTATCGAATAAGCAGATTTGTATGAGCGGAATTTATAAATAAAAAATAAAATGAACGTACAAAGTCTGTGGACGTTTAAACAATTAATTTCTATAACAAGTTATAGTCAAACTGAGTTGTAACTAGATTTATATAAATTTTCATCATTTGATAGACAAATTAGTATTAGCCTGATATTTTTGATCAACTGCTATTGACTTGTAATTTATTATTGAAAAATTGTATTAAATTAATGTACTTATAAGTCTAGTCCGGTAACGTTGAAACAATTAATTTCTCTAACAAATAATAGTCAGACTAAGTTTGTAACTGGATTTATTGTAATCAATAAATAAACAAATTTATGACTAGTAATTTATTCAGTTATTGTTGCTGAATAATTGATATTCAATAGTTTAAGTTCAAGCGCTAAGTTAAGAGTTTTACTTTCAACATGTAAGATCTAACGGCAGTCGATTGAGCTATTGTGATGAATACTTCTCTATCTGATTATTATAAAAATATGATTCTCCTTTTGTATCGATAAAAAATTATTCATGTATTTGATTATTATTATTAAATGATTAATACATTTACCTATGATGGTATCTGAGATCTCTGTTTTTTACTCTATTTTACCTTTATTTATTTGGCCGTGCCATCTACTTATGCAAGCGCAAATGGTGGCTACCGGTGTGCTCATTATTTTTTTTCTGATTATTTAGGAACTATGAAAAATAATCAATTTTCTTTTGGAAATCGATTCCCTATAATGTTAGGAATAAGGTTCTTCGTTGGTAATGGGACCTGCGGATACCCTGTATGTAAGACATAATTACAAATATAAGTAAGGAACACCGAAGCCCTCTTTGCCGTTGGTAGCTGTTAAAAATTATTTTAAAAAATTTTGTCAACAGCACATGCTTACAATGAGTCATCAGGGTCTATGAAGAGATCATAACGCCTGGCCTCAACATCTTTGGGGCTCCTACAGCCGTAGTAGTCGAAGGAGTAGGTGTTGATTGCTTTTTTGTTTAACCTAATTTTCGGATTTTCTTTCGACGGTCTTCAGTTAGAAACATGATTGAAATCGTCGGGTCTCTTCACAGGATCTAAAAGAAGCTTTTGCATGGCAGGCTCGCAACCGTGTTGGCTGTAGAATACACGATTTCAGATCAAGTCATGGTCACGACTCACAATGTTTAGTTTATTAATTCATCTTTTACATCTTTGAGTATTATCTTCTACTATTTATAGCCACATGATTATGATCTTCATCAAATCTAAATTTGTGGTCATGCACCTTTCTCATAGCTAACTTGCACTCAAATACAGCTCTTTTAACACCAGCTGAATCTTCATTACCCCGAATATCCCAGGTAAAAAATGAGAAGTTCCGCACGAAATGATAGTAATTATATATTAATCATCGTATTTTCTTATTATAATCACAAAAACCCCCTTTTTTGTTGAATTATCACATTTCAAATCCCGGTAAATGAACGCCTAACACTGCTGTAAATTTTTACGGGTGAGTCAGCCAAGAAATGATTGAATTTTGGCTGATATTTAATCACAGTTTGTTCATCATAACAAACATAGAGCATTAGACACCTACACTGCACGCTGTACTATCTAAGCGAAGAACAACGAGCGGCTATGTTAAAGAAAGCCGATCCTCAGGTAGTGCGATACATATGCGAATGTGCTCCTCACATTATAGACAACAAAGTGTCACTGACAGTCGATCAAAAATGTAAATCAAAACGGCACGTTACTATTTCACGGCTCTTAGCATTGCAAAGATCGTTTCACAAAAAGGGTGTAATTTTTTATTTATACTTTTGGTACTTATCCTGGACAACTTAATATTAAAGTTGTTCAACGGCTGAAAATGTAACATGCTAAAAAAAAGCTTTCAACACCTGAAGAGTCTGTAAAGAGTTTTCAATCGCAAAATTATTAGCGACCATTGTTACGTCCCCGTAACAAAACGGTCTTTTTTTTGAGTCAAGACACAATCGCCACTCGGGTGCGGAGACCTCGCAGAGTTCATTTTAGATGGAAAATTAAAGAAATAGGTAAGGTAATCAGTGCTGGCAAACCACTATGATGCAACAAATGAAGAAGAGAGTTGTTTCTTTTTATTACAGATAATTTTTTTTAGCCTTTACTCACTTCAGTTGAATAGAAATTGTTTTACAAGGGTGAAATTGATAGGTAGCAGAAAGTTGAAGCGCTGTTCAGCAGGTCGGGGCGTAGCAGGTTGTAGTGCTGCCTGAAGATAATCGGCTAGGCTCCCTGGTTGGTTGATTTACAGCCGCTTAGGCTCCCTCACCGTACTGCACCTCTCTCTCTTGCTCGTAGACTTCGACTTCGCTCGTTTGCTCTCATAGGTTTCTCTTCACAAAATCTTTCCCGACGAGTTGAGAAAAATTCTTTTATTATTTTAAAGAAAGAATATTACTTTGGTCGAGTTGAGTTTTTTCAAAAATATACTTGTTTGAGTAAGTAGAAGAATTATTTTCTCCAAGAAGAAAACTCTAAAAGAATTGTTTCTCTTGGATAATTATAAATTGAAGGAAATTTTTAATGTTATCGAGAATAAATTTCTCTTAAAAAATTGAATCTGAGTTTGAAATATGAAGTAGACTACAGTTCAAAAATTTGCACCAAGCCCGACAAAAATTCAGCAGAGACTGTAGTTCCATGGGAAAATCTGGACTATTTATCCAGGGTTCAAACCCCTCTGAAAAGCTGGAGGTGGTAGCTTTAATGTTGTTTCTGCCAATCCCGTAAATTTGAATATCCAAATTTCCTTTGGTCAGGCTATCCACGTGCGGGCCTCTTGAACTGCCTTTACGCCCGCTTCCTCTTCTTTCCTTCACCTGTCTGTCCACCTAGCCTCCTTGAGTTGCCCCTTGGTGCCTTCAAGTCTAACTTCACTCATTGATTTTTCTTGACCCGACTTTCCTCTGCATACTGTCCCTTTTCCTTTTTAAAATTTAATATTCTATTTTGTTTTTACAAAAATGTTGTGTACTCTGGTACATAACACCATGTTAGATAAAAGTTACGATTCTGTATTAACGCGCCTTGATTAAGAAATAAATGAAATATAATGTTCTACAGTTTATCGAACTAAACGAAAGACGAAAAATGCCCATTCACAAGTGTTGGAAAGATATTCGCCGTTAATCAACAATGTAGGCCGGCCAGCAATAGGACAGCATTAAACTCAAAAGGACGATATAAAATTGTCGATATATAGTAACGAAACCGTCAATGATTAAGCGCGTGATCATAATATTGATCAATCTGTTATTGTGCCGAAGAAATTATAAGCGAAGGCAAAATTTCTTTATAAACACTTGAAAGACATGTCCGATAATAGACTATCTAGTGCATAGTAATTCCAGTTATCATTGAGGTTTCATAATTATTTGACAAAATAACAGGCTGGCAGAAACCAAATTTCAGTGGAAAAAGTCAATAAAGTGTTGTTAGAGACCGTATTCAGTCGATATTGATGGAATTCTGCTAAAAAAAAACGTAAAATTATTGGAGTTTGTTGATCGTTTGAGACAATAAGGAGCTGTTCTGAACAAATTGAAGTGGCGATATTAGAGTCGTCAGTACCCTCATCTAGTCTATAAAAAAAAGTGCCTCTGAAAAAATTAGATCCAACAATAATGGACGTTTTCAATGAATCACGACAATTACAGGATGTTATGAACAAATTAAAGTCGCAAAAATAGATACAGAGTAATCAGAGACCTTATTCCGTCCATATTAATGTACTTCCAAAGACAAAAATTGAATATAACGATCGTTGACGTTATTCAATCATTTGAAACACTGAGGGGCTGTTATGAACAAATTAACGTTGCAATAGTATATGTAGAGGCATCAGAGAACTTTTTTAGTCTATATGACGGAAATCCCGCTAAAAGAACTCAGATAAAACAATGATAGACGTTTTTTTATTATTTGCAACTATTACTGGTTGCATTTGACAGATTATAGCCGAAAAAGTAGATATAGTCATCTGGGCCCTATCTAGTCTATAGTTGAGAAATTCCGCTCGAAAAATTTAAATTAAACAATAATTGACGTTTTCAAATTATTTGCTTCTATTTCAGGCTGTTCTCATCGAATTATTGTCGGAGAACTAGATAAAGTGTCATCAGCTACCTTATCTCGTTCATATTAAAGAAATTCCACTGAAAATACTTAAATGGACTGATTATTAAAGTTTTCTAATTATTCGACCAAATTAAAGTAAGATATGAACGAGTTATATTGGCAGAGTAGCTATTGAGTCACCTGAGACCCTATTTTTCATCGACGTAAAAAGTATAGGCCCCTTACTTTTAAAAGCGATATGAAAAAAAATAATAATCTCATTAAGTTGTGTGAGGAATCAATGGAAGGAAAACCGATTCTTCAACTCCTATAACAATTTCAATGGAATAAATTCAAAACTTCGCTAGTCACAGAATATTTAGAGCAAAAAACCATGTTTTTAGCGGTTAATTTTTCATGAGGGAAGTTTACACATGAAGCAACATGTTTAAACATGAAACAAAATCTACATAAAAAAAAAAAAAAAATTATAGAAAATGAATACCGAATAATAATAGCAAAACAAAGAAAACCGCACAAATACGTAACATTTAAAATTTCATGCAGGTGTTTATGACAGTCATCAACGGCAAGGATAATCCATGTAAAAGTAAGGAAAAACTTTTTTCTTCAAAAAACATTATAGAAAAAGTAAACGTAATAAGGCGTAGATTAGATAAAATATTTAAGGAGAAAAAGAATTCAAATGAAACTTGCACGAAAGCATTCAGTACAGGAAATAAGTGACAAAAAACATGTGTCAACGACTGTATGTTCTTTGGCTTCAAGGGCCTCCGTTAAATTGCCATCTATGATGACAATAAGATCATCCGCGTACGCTGCATGTCGTTTTCCATGTTTTGATTGATCAAGTGTTAAAAGATCATCAAACCTGATGTTCTATCACAGATCCCTGAAGGCATCTACGCATGGCCCCTTTTGTGACTAGGCCAATTCCTCATGATAGGCTAACTGTACGATCTGTAAAGTAATTTTGCATTACCTTGTAGACATTTTTCAGGCAGTTCCGTGACTTTAGTCTTTTGGGGACGAAGGGCCACCAGACATTGTCAAACGCGCCCAAAATATCGAAAAGCAATGCAACCACGTTAGGCTCCGTGGACTCTTGCACCGTCAGTATCCCATTCACCGTCGAACGCTCTTCCATAAATCCATATTAGTGATCTAAAATAATTTCTTGTTTAAAGACGCTGGTTGAAAGACGAATTTTTAGAAGTCGTTCGAAAATTTTGCCTAGTACTAATAAAAAACATATAGGGTGGTATGATTTAGGGTTCGCTACATCATTGTCGGGACTCTTCAGGAGCATACGAATTGTTTCCTTTCAAACCCGAGGAAAGACAGCTTGTGACAAGCATTCGTTGAATAGTGCCAGAAACCTTTTTCGAAGGTACGCGATTGCACGTTCAACGACCTCGACTTTCAGCATGCAGCAGTTCTGCATCGTCTGTGTTAGGTAGGTTAAGAGCGTTTATCTTTATGCTGCTCTATTCATCTATATCCTCTTCGGGTGGTCATCGACCGCATGTACTGCTAGCAATCGCTCGGCTTGACGCACAGTGTATATAGGCTGCACCATTAATTCCATCGTACTAAAACGCTTGGTGCAAATACCTACTGAATAACGACAGCGGGACTTCGATACCGCCAGCAGGTAAGTACTCCCAAGCAATGAAAAGAGCAAAAACAAAGAGCTTCTAGCTTTCTAAGACTTCGTCACAACCCACGGAAACGAGAAGAAATTGGGGTGTGGTATACAAGTTTGCGGCCGACAAGATTGGGGCCAAAAAGGTTGTAAATGGCCTTTGCACTTAAGAGGGTAATGGAACCCTAGATTTCAAGAAAAGAACCCACTCTCTTTCTGGCACTTCTTATCTAAGTTGATACACCTATGACTGCTCGCGAGCTAATACGCAGTTCTCAATTACTCGTATTGAACAGGTTTATGAATAAGACTGCTCTCTGTAAGCCTGTAAATTTTTATCTCTTCATATCAATAATAAAAAAAGTTACGAATTTTAAAATGTAAAAAGAACAAGTTAGTGTCACGTCTTTTCTTACATCAATGCTCTCATAATTGACCGCGAGGTTATTCGCGGTTTTTAATTATCTTAGTAAGATGGAATTATAGATCAGACTGCTCTCTATAAGCCTACTTGGTTTCATCCTTGCCACAGAGTCAAAACATCTATTGAGTGGAAATATTTCACGTGCAATTTGTTTTTTACCCAACTCTCATTGTAGACCTTTACTTATTAATACATTTGCTTCATCAACGAATCGTAAAAAAACGAGATTCATGACTGGTTTCACATTACTGACCCATAAACCGGTTATAAAAATATGTGGTATCAATTTTAGTGGTAACTCTAAATCATAGCATAGATAGGTCATTTTGATTTCGACATTCATCACTATGAAATGTGTAAGGAAAATAATAATTATCCGCCAATAGTTGGTTTTTAGCACTAAATATCTTAAACCTACGACCATCATAGATATCACTTAGTTCTCTGCGATTCGTTTGTTTTCGTTGTGAGCCAAATATTAATTAGTCCGTATTAGTATTCGCTTGAAATTGTTTCAGCTGAGCACGAAATTTGAAATCCAAGTGGAATAAAATTCGGATTTGGTGATCACTTCTTCACAATACGAACATTGTAACGGTGTTGTTATTTTTGAATTTAAACGTTCTTCAATATAAAACGAATAGTCAGGACAATAAAAATAAATCTTACAGCATTCTATGATATAAACGAATTAATCGATACTTAACCTTTTGATGCTGGTACAATATTACTTCCAAACAGCGTATGAATCAATGAAAGGATGTCAATGATAGCGGTCCATGTAAGCAAATGCTTAGCTTCTAGAAAGATTACAGTTATAACAGCTCCTCCTCTCGTAGTATCGGTACAATTATGGTATAAGAGCTCAATTCAACTGAAGGTTCACGTTGTACAATTATTTGCAATCACTGAGAACTGTCTAAATCAAATGATTGATAGAAATATAGATATTAAGTTATCAAAGAACTTTACTGGTTCACATTAATAAAATTTCACAAAAAACATATAACAGACTGTAATTGATGTTATTAAACTATTTCAAATTATTTGCAACTCATGTAGTCTGATATTAAAGATTGAACCCGTACCAGTAGGTATAGAGTCATTTAGGTACTACGTAGACCATTTTTTAAAAATTCTGCTGTGAGAACTGGAGCCCACGATTAGTTAACTCTGTTTAATCAGTTGCCGCAACTAGAAACTGTTAAAAACATGTCAATGTCATAAATGTACATGTGGATTGATCATAGAACTCGTATTGTCTATGTTAGAGCAATAACGATGTGAAAATATAATCCAACATTTATTAACTTTTTTTGATAATGCTCTACAACTATGATATGTCATACACGAATTAAGATTGAAGGTGAAAACATCTGTCAGGCAATGATTGAGATTATTTATCTATCTGTCGCTTTGGAGAGCTCTCGATATAAAACAAAACTAAAAATACACGTCGGTAAATCCATCATTAAGTAACTTTTTAACTTTCCAGGAGCAAGTTAGAGTAATGGGTCTGATTTTGCGAATCGGTAATTTTGATATAACTCTACGTTTTAAGGTCCCGCGAATCCAATACGACTGTTTTTCAGTGGACGTCTGTGTGTGTGTATGTACGTATGTGTGTATGTGCATATGTACGTCTGAAATTATTTTTCGCCTCGATTGTCTCGAGAGCAAAATAATATATCGACGTGGGGCCAATTGCATTCGACGTGTAATTACGTAACTTAGAACTAAAAAAGTTTTCAGGAAAATCGGTAGAGCGATTTTTTTGGCAGAATCAAAAACTTGAAAAAAAAGGAAATTACCTGAATTTTGTAATTTATAAATAATACCATTTTTAGACAAAATTTTAAGATCAGCCATGAAATAATTCTAAACTCGTGTTAGGATGAGAAAATAGCATTAAAGACGCTACAATAGTCGATAATAATTGTTAATCAGCTGACATTGTGTCTTTATCAATCGAGCATTGTTAATAACAGATGATTATTGATCATGATGATCATTAAACAAAAAATTTTATATTGTTATAAACAATAAAAATAGGTATCCATGCTATACATTTGAGTACTTCCAACGTGTAATTTTTTCTTCTACTATAAAAAGTTACTAACTGTATGACATAAATAAGAACATACATATTCGTTTATAACCATTAAATTTGTTATAAACAATGAAAAACGGGATCGATGCAATATATTTGAGTATTTCTAACGAAAATTTTTTTTTCACTGAAATAAAGTATTTAACCATGCTATATGAATAAAAACATCCTCGCTTCGTTCATAACAATTGCATTTGTTATAAATAATTAAATAGAAGGATCTATGCAATATATTTAAATTTTTCCGACGCGTACACGAATATCGCACTCGGATTTTTAATGTATAAACAATACTTAACCATAAATATCTCTACCGCCAGAAATAAAATCATAACATACTGTTTCGTTAATCAAAAAAGTCTACCAGTTCTTTGTGTTACGTTCGACTTTTTATGAAAGCTTAAATAAATAAAAAGGCGCGACAAATTAAGATTGAAATTTTTCCTACTGCAGTAATTCAAATTTATGAGATACGTTGGAAGCGCTCGGTATGAACTTGGCCCAGGAGGCGCGAACGTAAGTTAATCTCAGATAGAGGACAGAATTCCTCTATCTTTTAATTTTTATTTTTAATTTAGGGATCGTTCAGAAGGACTCTATCCTTCTGACCCTTTCTTGCTGAGTGACTTTTCCTCGAATAGCGGGAAAATTGTGCACCTTACCTTTTTGAAGATAGATATCCTACACAGCTACGACTGGTGATGGAAGGATGGAACCTGCAGGTTGTCGGGATGTTGTCCAGAGAGGCACTAATAATGAAGTGTACCACAGGTTCTGTTTCTTTTAGATGTTTATTGAGGTTTAGATTACACACACATTAGTACACTTGAGTGACAATTGGTTTTGTAAGATGTAACGATATTTAGCCACAAACTAAACTTGGATTTTTAACTTAATAGTGCACGTACGACGTCGTTGAGCTAACTGACGTCATAAAATTCTCGCGACGCTAAGTACGCGGGCTGTCTTGACTAATCTCTGGTCAGTGACAAAAAGCCCCGATAAAAATTGTTTAGTCTACAGGTAGACTCGGTACTTGGTCTAAGTCGCCGGGGGTTTCCAAGAAGACCGGAAACGATAGAGCATCGTAAGCGCTTCCGATTTCAGCGTTTTATTTAAAAACTACTTACAATGAAATTCCTTTTATTTAAATATAGCCTCTATTTTGTAAGGTAGCAAAAATAAAGACCTGTTTCTCAGCTTAGTCAGCTTGAGAACCTAAAATTTAAACAAAACGAATTTTTCCATTAAGCAAGGGCTTCGGGTTTCTGCATGGGAAATGAGTTCTCTCATGAGGAAGCGTGAAACTCAATTTCCGTCAAAGACAAAAATTAGTTTGTCAGCGTATCGGTGAATTAAGTATGCGTTTATTTTTGGTTTACCAAAAATAAAGCAAAATATATGTATATAAGGGAGGAGAAAAAAAAAAAAAAATTGTAACCATAAAGTCGGACATAACATTTCCCCCCAAGACGAACGTCTGCTGCAAGCAGGCTTTGTATTGCCTAGATGTCCGTGGGCGGAGGCGCGAATGCCGACAATGCCTTTTGCGCCAGCTGGTCTGCGCACTAATTTCCAAGCACTCCAAGGTGACCGGGGACGTGTTTGACTTGTGCATCTAATACCTCTAGATCGGCAGCGAGCGACAGCAGCTCATCTTTGTAGATCACAGGGCCACCGGAAGAAGTGCGCCAGTTTCGGCTTCTCCAGACGGGTAGCCAGTGGCACAGGCTATTGACTATAAAACCAGAGTCCGTGTAGATGAGAACTCCCTTTAATTGATGGCGCTTAGCGATCCGAACTGCTTCTTGAATCACCTCTAACTCGGCACCGTTGTTGGTCTTGCGGTTAGGGGCACATCTAGAAATATTTTCTGGGTGATCCTCATTGAAGAATACCCCAATGGCTGCGCGAGCTTCAGAGGTGCCGTTTCCGGTGCAGGCTCCGTCGGTGTAGATAGAAATTTTTCCTTCCTGGCCCCGCTGGAACAGGGTGCTGTTAATTATGGCCCTGATGGAAGAGCTAGACTGTAGTCCTCGGTGAAGAAACTCCTTGGCTTCGTGAAATCGACAAAAACGCCGAAAGACTGGAGCTGGGTATCCACTGACTTGCAGCCGACACTCATCCCAGGTGGGAAAGACACCGACTCGGCGACCCCGGGTTACTACGTAATAAGGCATTCCGGAGGTTCTTACAGGGAAAGCCGATATCACTTAGACCAAGTTCGAGTCATGAATACACAGTGAGAACTTAATCTAGGTAGAAAGTTATGGTCTTAGTTAGATTGACAAAAGAATGTACGATATAAGAGATAGATACTAGAACGAGGCCATTGTTTCATAGGGAGTGGACGGAAGGTCCCAACGTCTCCGTAGCGTAAATGAAACTAACTTACTCTAGCCTAAAAATAACTTAAAATTAACAAAGAATAGAATAAAATGCGGCCGAGGCAGGAGAGATGACCACGCCGGCTCTGGAAGTCGACCTTCGTGCGGGCGTCCTTAGTGGAGCCTCCTTTGGTGTTCCTGAGGGTGGAGCCGGATCTGATGATATTCCTGTAGCGACTTCCTTCGGAATTATTATGGACAGAGGAATGTTGTTCCCTCGCCGTTCCTGTAGGGTCGGAGAGCGTCGGCGTATGGAGCGCAGGCGGCTGCAAGTGGTGTTAGCCCAGCACTTGTAGGCCCCGAAGGCGATTATTATGGTGCTGATAATGCCCACGACACCAGCGATGCCAGCGGTCCAGGAGCGATGCTGCCGGTCTTGTTGATGGTGTAACCCTATTTGGTCAAGCTCCGTCTCGATCTAGTCCAAGCCACTACCCCACGGAAGCTGGGTATCTATGGTGGGAAGACGGTTCTTTACTCGTTCATCTGAGGTTGAAACGAGTTGGGAGGTGTTGAGCACGTTGGGAGAAAGAGAGTCAAGGCTAAGGAAGGTCTCCGGGACTATTCCAGTGATGTTGGTCTGGTACTCCCCCAGGCTGAGAATGGTTTCGAAGCGGTTTTGAGCGGCGCAGCCGGGCGATAGGTCTAGGATTCCGGCCCCATCCAGATGTAGAGTCGGCACTTATTGGCCCTCGCAGATGATGTTGAATATTTCAGGTTGGAATAGGGAGAAGAGCCATGAGTTCTGATGAGTCAATGCGATCCACTCGGTGACTCGTGACTGTGTCAGGCGAAGATTACACGTTCTGAGGGTTTGGTTGGAAGGGTATATCAGAACTTGGGTTTCACAGATGGGCTTGTTTTCGGTGGAACTCAGCGCCGTGGCAGGAACACAGGCTAGGCTTCTTCCTGCTGATAGGCAGTCGGTTAGCTCCGCTCGTGATGCTAGGAAGTACCTGGTTCTGTCCGCGGACATGATTAGGAACTCCTTTTCTGGAAGGATAGTGAGCGCTGATGTTCCAGTTCCCCAGGGCTGTGGTATCCTGTAGGGCCGAAGGTGGTAGCTTTTCCACAATTGTTTTTCCAGAAGCGGGATTTCTATAATAGTGGCAAAGTAGGTTCCTACGCGGGCGGCGGAAACCCTAGCGATCGTTGAGAGTACTTGTAGGTCTATGTGGTCCAAAGGCTGAGGGGGATTGAGGTGTGGTCGCTTCTCTTCAATATGCCGCACAACTTGTCTAACTTGGTCGGCAGATACTAATGTGGGGTTAAGGATACCCCTTTTTGCTTCCTCTACGGCCAGGATAGTCTGTCGCATCAAAGAGTTGTGCCGCTCGATGACACGATAGAAGTGGAGGCCAAGCAGAGTGTAGTCGCGTTCCTTTTCGACCATGAGCCTCCAATGATCCTGTTGTTTAGATAGGGTGGCGGCGAACACAGCCAGGTCGTTTACTCGTTTGTTGGTGTCTGAGAGCCCGGAGATCGCAGTGTTTATTTCAGCCCTAATAATATGCGTAGCATTGTTCACCAGGTGAACGATTCCCGCCTGGTCTTGGTAGAGGCGATCTATTTCCTTGGTGAAGTGTTCGTAGTCGTTGTAGTCCAGGGTGCCAAAAATCTTCCTTAGACCAGTCCCAATGATCCCGAACCATGGGGGTTTTGGTTAACTTAGCTAGAAGTTTGCTAGTGAAGGAGGTACCTCGGTCAGACCAAATGACCTTAGGGCACCCGTAGAAGCAAATAAAATGAGTAACCAAGGCCTCCGCAATCGTCCGAATATCAGGTAAAGGAACAGCGCAGCAAAACTTGGAGAAGTTGTCTTGGATTGTGAGAATGTGCAGGTTGCCGTCCGAAGTCATCTCCAGAGGGCCTACGGTATCTATTGATATTTTCTCGAAAGGTTCAAAGGGAGTGTCGGTGATGATGGCCGGCTTCTTTCTTTTGATGCGGTCCAACTTCTCGGTTTGGCATGTGGTACAACTCTGTACATACTCATATATTTGTTGTTTCATGCCGGGCCAATAGAACCGTTGTCTGATGCGGTGATATGTTCTTACGACCCCCTTGTGACCTCCCATCGGGGTGTCGTGGTTCTCTCTGATGATCTCGGGTCTCTGGTCCTCCGAAGGGTACTCAATCTTTCC
This sequence comes from Chelonus insularis, assembly GCF_013357705.1. Taxonomy (NCBI): domain Eukaryota; kingdom Metazoa; phylum Arthropoda; class Insecta; order Hymenoptera; family Braconidae; genus Chelonus; species Chelonus insularis. Next base: position 30,966 of record NW_023276566.1, on the reverse strand, counting down.
TTGCGTCAGAGTGATCGAAACCGGGCATGAGGAGAAAACCGAAACCAGGTATGGGCGAATGTTTCCGCCGAGTTCGTCACCTCCTTCTGCTATGCGCAGAGAAGAAATTCGATAATACTCAATTGCCAGCTTGAGGTTTGTCAAGGCGAGGACGATCTGCTCGGGGGTCACTTTATCAAAATGATCAGGTTTGAGGAAGACCGTAAAGACCTCATGCTTGCCCAAGGGGGTGGCGAAGATCTGCCCCACCTGTGGGTTCGCGGCCTTAAATCATCCTTGGAGATATACTTGAGCGCCTGTAAGAGTTTAGAAACCGGTTGTGTTAATTCACAATCCGTTAAGAGAAAATGGACTATATTATCCCGAACATAAGTAAGTCCGTCTCGAGACTTTATAAGGCTTAACACAGCCTCGGGAGGCTTGGGACCCGGCGGAGAGATAGCCGCCTGGAGTGGTACGTCCTCATGAGGATCCTCGTCAGCGAAAGCCAGCGGTCCTGGCGGGATTACGACTCCTTTAACTGGCTGGGGCGGTGTGCGAGTCTCCACGATCGAAGATGAAGGTTGGACCCCTCTTTCGATGACTGTGGGGGAGGCTTCGAGTAGGGGTCCTGCGGCTTCCCCCCTTGTTTCCTGTGGAACTGGTGCGTCCGCTAGTTTTGTCACGGACTCCACCTCCATCTGCGGCGGTGCATCGGCTCTGACTTGTGGAGTTGGTGGAAGGATACTTGAGTTGGCCATCGGGACAACGCCTGCATCGAATGTGGGGAGCGTTGATGGTCGGCCTGGGTAGTGAAGGGGCCGTGGAGGAGGACAATTGACGGAGGACGTGGAAGGGATTGGGAAATTAAGTTGTTGGTAGGCGCCTTTGTCCCAAAACATATCTTGAAAAGGAGTTAGGTTGAGGTTAGCCTGGTTCTGGAGGAACGGGAGAGTAGCTTCGGCTTCTCCTTCTTCATCGCTGTTCCCTATGCTTTCATCTGTTTCTTCCTGGCCTGACTCCTCTTCGTCCTCCACCGGGTCGCCCTCAGGCCCGATGGAATGTTCTAACTGGTTTTCCACCAGTGTTTCATTCTCCCTTTCTCTCATCGTTCTGTCATAAAGGTCTATGGTTGCTCCCACGTTCTCGATGATACCCGGGGGGAGTGGATGACGAGGGAAGGTGATAGCGACCGGGGTCCGCTCATCGTCGCGAGCCAACGCCAGATCGTCGAGGCTACGAGAAGACGCAAGAGGAGTTGTTGGGATTGATTGAGTCGGAGACCTCTGTAGAGACATCTCTTCCTGAGATCCACTTGCCCCTTGAGGCGGATTCGTCCCCCCAGTTCCGGGTTTCTGGGACCCGAGGTCTGGCTCTGTCAGGACGCTAAATTCCTGAGACGAATCCGCTTCTCGTGCAGATGGGGAAATTCGTGGGGTCTCCGTCGATTCCTCAGCAATGGTCTCCATCCCCCCCCCTCCCCCCGTCTCCTCGGAGTCAAAGTCTTCTGTGTGGGAGCTCGACGACTATTGGGGCTCCGGACGTGAGTGTAGGTATCTCTCTTTCTGTCGTTAATTGTACTTGAGCTGGCGTGTTGTTTCTGGGTAGGCCTCTCGGGTGAGTTTGGATATTTGGCGACCTTGTTTGTGTATTAGACGTGTCAAGAGATGTGTTAGCGTCTCTGTAGTCAATAATCGGTCTTGCCCCTTGAGCGCGATCTTCCATTGCGCGTCTTCTTAGCCGGGAAGCAATTGTTTCGGCTACTGGGGGTGGTTGAGTTCGGCTTCTGCTTCCTGGTGGCCGACCTCGCCTCTTCGGTTCGCTTCCCGTAACAGGTGTGACCGGGAAGGCGGTAAAGATTTCTTTCCCATTTGCTATAAGTGCGGTTGGTTGGGGCTGCAGATGGCTGGGATCGGTTGAGTCCTCCTGAGACTCCCGCCGGTTAGGAGGATTGTAAGATAGTGCATCCGCATATTGATCCCCTACCTTTCTGGTACAGACCGCTGTGAATCTAAAGCCGTTGAGTTGTGCTTTCCGTTTTGCCATTCCAGGAGTCAGGGTGACTGCATCTCTAAGCCATGCAATGCAGCCGTTATCTGTCTGAACTATGAAAGGCTTCGGTTGAAGAAAAGGTCGGAAGTGGTTCACTCCGTAAGTGAGGGCAAGACACTTTCGTTCTGTTTCAGAGTATCGAGTTTCCGTGTCTTGAAGTACTCTGGAGGCAAAAGCCACGTGGCGTAGCTCTTGTGTCTTTTTGCCTTCTGCATCCTCTACCTCTTCTTCTTGGCTTAACACGGCCCCAATGCCTATTGGAGATGCGTCCGTGGCCAAGATAAAGGTTTTGTTTGGATCAGGATGATAGAGCATGGTTTGTTCGCACAGTGCCTCTTTGATGTTTTCGAAGGCCTTTTGTGCTTCTTGGGACCATGTAAATCGTTTAGATTTACGCGTAAGATCCGTAAGTGGTTTGACTCGCTCCGAATAGTCGAGGATGAATCTCCGAAGATAATTAGACAAACCCAGGAATTTTCTCATTTCAGTAAGATTACGGGGTTGAGAGGCCGCGCGAAGTGCAGATACCTTACTAGGATCGGGGTTTTACCCCTTCAGTAGTAATGATATGCCCAAGGTAATTAACTTCTGTACAGAGAAACTTGCATTTGGAGGGCTGAAGAGTTAAACCCGCTTCTCGTAGTCGTTGGAATAGTCTACGAACACGTACTCCATGCTCTTGTAGAGAAGAAGCATGTACAATAATGTCATCGAGATAGACGAAAAGCTCTATTCCTTTCAAGCCTGACAGAACTGAGTCCATCATTCGTTGGAATTCGGCTGGAGCGTTCACAAGGCCAAAGGGCATTCGGGTGTATCCCCAATGACCTCCCGGCGAAGAGAAAGCCGTTTTAGGGCCGTCAGCGGGGTCCATTGCTATCTGATGGAAACCACTAGCCAAGTCGAAAACGCTGAAATATTTAGTGCCTCCTAGCTGACCGAGGATAGTGGTTATGTCCGGTAATGGGTATGCATCCCCAACCGTTTTCTTGTTTAAAGCTCTGAAGTCGATTACCAAACACCATTTTTTTCTCCCCTGAGCATCCGGCTTCTTTGGGACTATCCAAAGAGGCGAGTTATAGGGGGAACGGGAACGTTTGACGATTTTCTGTCTTTTCATTCCGCTTACTTGGGTTTCGATTTCTTGTGCCAGTCCCTCAGGCCAACGGTATTGCTTCACCTTCACTGGCTTATTATCAGTCGTGATGATCTTGCAGCGCTTGGTTTTATAGCAACCTATTCGTTCGCCTGAGGGAGTAAATACGTCAGAATTTTCCCGAATGAGAGAGAGAGCGTGTTGGCGTAATTCTGGCGAGAGATATTCCAAAGGTACTTCCTTAAGTACCCGCTCCAACCGAGTCTGAGGATCCAGATCATCGGGCAGCTGCGCCAGAGTGGGGTCTGGATCGTCGTCATCAGAATCCAGTGCCTCATCGTCGGCATATGTAACTTCCTCGATGATCTGTGGTGGGATTTTGACCTCTTGAGGGGCGTTTGACGTGTTTACTATGAAACAGGTAGCCCCTTGTTCTGAGATAGAGACAGCAGCTTCGCCCAACAAGAGGTTGGGGCCTAGGTCGACACGGTGTAGATACCCCTCAGTCAGATTGGTATTCTGGACGGGCACCGCGATGACCATGCGAGAACGAGGGGAAACCATATACTTGTTAGTGGGTCGTAGAGAACGAGAAAAAGTGAAAGGCTTAGTGGGAGCACTAAGGAAAACGATTGTATGTTCTGCATAGGAGATTTCGGCTCTTTCCTGACTCAGAACGTCGTTGCCAATTATACCCACGCCTTCTATGGGTAATTCCGTGTCCATGACATGAAAAAGGATTGAAGTACCAAACATTTAGAGGCGTACAGTACCCATGGAGAACAAGCCTCCCTGGCCAATGCCTTTGATAAGAATGATAGACGAGGAGTCGATAGGAACTGACGATCTTAGAGCTCTGAAACTGATGAGACTCACGTCGGCGCCGGTGTCTAAGAGGAAAGCCTGTTGATTTCCCCGGAGATGGGGGCTTCTAGCGAAAATTCGGGGTCCTGGAGAGATAGCCAAAGACCTTTTCTCCCAGACTTCACGTGTCTTAAAATGAATAGGCCTCACGGGCCTATTTCCCAATACCATAGTGTTGGAATGAAAAGAAATAGTAGCTTGTGCTTTAACGAAGAAGGGCTCGCCTAAGATGGCGTTAAACGAGCCCAGCGGTGAAGTAGTGACCTCAAAATCGATGTTTATTTCCCATAGTCTTAGTTTAATTTTCCCGCAGACTGTGACGGTGTCAGAAGCTATACCACTGAGACTATCTGTAACGGGCTGTAATGGTATCTGACCCTGCAAACAATGAATGTTGATAAAGTTACGATTCGAGCCTGTGTCCAGAAGAATGTTGAGGGGTTTGTCGAAATACTCGTGATTGAAAATGGTGACTACAGGGCCACCTGGGATTATTCGGTGCTCTGTTGGAGAGCTAGAACCGTTTTCATTTCTGCATCAGATGATGGGGGGGTCGGTTTCGTCTCGCTCGTCGTCCCCCCTTGTGGACGAGCGTTCCTCGAGTTTAAAGTTTTCTCCAGGCGTTCGAAGCGGGCAATAGTTGACTCTAGAGTTTTATTGGAGTCGGGCAGTCCGGTAGGCGCGCTTGAAGCTGGAAAAGGGGCGAAAAATGGGTATGGGAGAGAAGTGGGTTGGATAGCAGGTTTGAGAGACAAAGCTAGAGTCTTCATTTGCGTAGATAGCTCGTTTATCATCTCCTTGCAAACATCTAAATAGGTGGATGTAGGTTTTCTTGCCGGTGATGCACCGCGACTGTTCGGCGCAGGAGTTTCCTTATTGTCATAAAAATGCACTTTCTTTGATGCGCCATATTTGTCCTTGCGTCGTGGTTCTCCACGTTTTGTATCGGACTTGCCATCTTCTACGGGTGGAAAATGTCGACTACTAGGAACGCTAGGCGTGGGAGAGCGAGAAGGGAATCGTCTTCTCGGAGGAAGGGGCGAGAAAGTATAAGCTCTAGGTTCCCCTCGCCTTCCCCACTCTCGGTCCCTGTCACGTCTGGAGTAATACTCATCATAGCGTGATATTCTCTCACTGCCGGGATCAGGAGGATGACGATCCTTATCGTAGTAGTCCGGATGGCGGCGTGGAGAGTCGGGGCGAAGATGACGAGGATAGTAGTCTTCGGCTCGGGGCTGCATGGCATGCGTACCCCTACGAATACGATCTTTAAGTTGTTCCAGGGTGAGTTTCTTGAGTTCGACGCATTGTTCAATAGAAACCCTTAGACTCTCGGGCAGACTGTAGAAAAGAGTTTTGACTGCATCCTTGCAAGCTCTCCGGTGGAGGGCTTCGCCATCCTCTTCTTAATCTTTATAGGTTTCTAGAGCCGTTAACACATCTTGGATTCTATAGTAAAAGTCCAGTATAGGTTCCTCTCGGTCACGCATCATTCGATGCAGTTTCACCATGAGATAACCAATTGGATCCTTGGGTCTATATTCCTTTCTTAGAATTTCGAGTATTTGCTGCACGCTTGCGATCTTTTTTTTCTCTAAAAGCCGGCGCGCAGGACCATGAATACGATTTAGGATATGTGCATCATAGCTATCTTGGCATTGGTCTGGAACCATGTACAGCCGACGGGTGAGCGCTCTGTCAAATGTTTCGTATGGCGCCCCGTATCCATCTCCAGAAAATTCAGGTAACGATGAAGAAAAATCTTTTGCGGGGAAGTATGAGCGTTCCAACGGACTTGTGGTGTTAAGTACGCTTTCGTGCATATGATGTTGGGACTGATTCAGTGGTTGTTCGCCCCCTTCACCTTCGTGAAGATTATCATGCCCCGAAAAATGGGGGTCTTCATGTGCATCGGTCATGAGGGCGGAGATTAGGAGAACAGAAGGGAAGAAGCGGAGTATTAGGGTACAGAAGCAGGGTTCAAGATTTAGCAGACAACAGTCGAAATGAAGAATGACACAAAACAAAAAACAATAATAAGCTCATAAGATGGAAAAGAAAACAAATAGGTATAAACTTAACAATATGTGAGCAGAATTACTTAACCCAGAAATTTTAATCACTAAACTAGAATTAGCCTAGTGCAGAAAAGAAACTTTTCTCAATGTATTCGATGTTCGACGTTTTGTTTCCTTGCAATTCTACCTTAATACTTAAATAATATATCAGGGTATTGGCTCGCGCGGGTAGAAAATTTATGGTGGAAAATACAATGGATTGAATCGGCTTGCGAGGTTTTGGAATGTGATGCCCTCCCTTGTTATTGGAGCGCACGACTCTCGCCTACGTTGGCACAGTTTTATAATTGTGGAAATACCCTTGTGGCTCTCTAAAAATAATGATTATCGTTATTTAAACCTTGGGAGCTAATAATGAGAACTAGTTGGTTTTAGAGTCTAAATGATATTAAATTGATTAAGAACAAATTGATTTTCTAAGCGTCTAGGTTAGAAGTAAGAAATATCCGAGATAAGTGGTTTATTAATAGTAATTAGTACTACTTAGAAGCCACAATGTGGGGCTAAACCAACAATAGTGAGGGATAATGTTACAAGTTAGAGTAATAATAATAACGGTTAATCTAAGTAATGGCCGATTATATGAACTCGGACGAAATGTCACCGCGAATTTGAAGGGCATATAATTCTGACTTTACGATTATGATTTATTGTAAGGTGAATTTTGTAATTTAACCCATTAATAAGTATTGAAAAAGGGGCACAACAGGCTTTATCAGTGGTAGGAAGTTTGGGTGATACCAGTATTTTCGAATAGCGTCGTTCAAATAGACTCAATTAGCGATGTACTAAAATATTACATTAAGTAATTCCTGGTTTAAGTTGACTTTATTTAGTGATTCGAAATTAGCTATCTGAGAGAAATTATAAAGTTTTTTTTCGAAACTTTAGGAGTTTACAAATAACTTAAACCGGAAAAGCAAACAAGACAGGGAACAACAACGTTATTGTCAATATATGGTAATTTTCCAATGTATATTAGATTCATAAAAAGAAAGTTAATAACTTTAATTTCTATAATATATGAAAATTAATAACTAAATTTTCTATGGTGGGGTTTTTTCCTTTTTAAAAGTTATTGAATTATTGTTGGTTATTTACAAGCTATGAAATGAGAGCAAAGGCTGTAATTAGACGACTACACTTTGTCATCAATAGTTTAGTGATATATATTAACATATATTAATAATATACTGGTATAGGTTTATAAGTATATAATGAAATAGATAGGGTTATAATTAAATGATAAAATTCCTTAAACTTGTTCAATTCAGCAGGAAAGAAACCGTAGTGATCTTTAATATTATTAATATTATATTAATGATTACTATTTATTATTATATTCGATATTTCAGCGTAAGAAATTAAATACGAGGAACAATAGAACTGGTATTGGTGAGTCGATAAAGTAGACCGAGATGGTAAGAATAACTAAGGCCTCATGAATTACTGATTATTATATCAGGGAATTGTTTATGTTGAAACTTAGTACAGTTTCAATCTCCTTGAAAACTTTGAATTTTTTCCTAATCGGGAGACAGTCATGTGGAGATACATGACTGCCCGCTCAACTACCCAATGACGACTCAGAAAGGTGACCAATCCCGGCCATACTCAACTACAGGGTGACTTGTCCGCGTCAACCAGCACTGGCGAGGTTCTTGCCCGCCTGTTGCTGCGGCAAGTCATCCTCCTTGTTCGTGTCTCGCATGCACATCGCACATGCTTAGTGACGCTCATCGGTTCAATTCAGTTTTTAAGTGAAATACTCAATGTTTGGGCCCAAAATCAACTCATAAGTGTTTGTATCATCCTCAAGATCATTTTGATGTTTTATAAGCTCAACAAAAATCGAAGTGCCACTCTGTAACGAGAGATTATTCATCGCGCCGCGGTACCGGCATTATTCAAGTGTTGTGTCTCACTCACTCATCCTACAACCATTGCCTGGCTCATGAGACAACACATAGACAGTGCGTTAGGCGTGAAGAACTCATAATTACTAGTAAACTAAATCATAAGAGAAGAACTCATAGACTTAAATTTTTCTTCATAATACTGTGATAGTGATTATATATATATTTTTTAAGAAATATATCCGTTTTTTGTTCAATACGAAAACACGTGTTAAGAGAATCTTTTTTCACCCACTGCTGGGTGTATCGACCTACATTCATCCATCCGAAAAGATTACAGTCCACTCCCTGTCACCTTAGCGATACAAATTAATTTTAATTATTAAGTTTTCTGATCTTAATCGCAACAGTTTATTATACTTCATTAATGCAATAATAGAAAACAAAAAAAGAAAAGAAAAATTAGCATCCAAATTATTTATTTATTATTTATACGCGTTTTGTAATTATTATAATATTATAATTATTAATTAACGACTTCATAAGTAAAGACCTCAATATCTTTAATACGCAGGAAGAGGGGGGAGAGGGGAGGAAAAGAAAAAATTTCTTCTAAAATATTCCCCCTTACCTTTTTTCCCAATTATTGCTAGTTTAGTTAATTATGCTTAGTTATTTAATAGTTATTAGATGACAGTAACTGGTTGTTATTGGAGAAATAAGTTTTATTGTTGAAAGATGTTATTAAATTTGATAATAGGTAAATAATTTTAATGGCCTGAGACAATGCGTCTATAACTATTTATTAATATTTTGCATAAATTACATGAAAAATGCAGTAGCAATATTCAATTTCATCAATATTCCGCCGTAATTTATTAATAAATTATATGTAAGTAATTATCTATATATTTATGTATACAGATCAATTTATTGTAGATGTAATTTAGTTAAATAAGTAAATTAATGTATGATTTTAAACAAACTAATTAATTAAAATCACCAGCTGTTGGTAGATATAATCAACCAGTCGGGTTTATTGATTATTGATTAATTTTAATATTGTTAAATACGGAAAAGAAGGAAAAGGAGGAAAGTTACAACTCAACACGTGGTCCGAGTTGAACACGTGGAGATGGGCCGCCCCCCCCCCCCCCCCTTCTCCAAGAGTTAAGGAAAAGAGATCTAAAGGAACAAAAACAACCAAAATCCAGAACTGAATAATTAAGGCGCGTATTTCAAAATAATTAGTAATAATTTTACCTGCTATTTTTTCGCAGGAAGCGAATTTTAGCGAATTTAAAGGAAAAATGATGACCGCGAGGGAGAAGTTAAGAGGTGGGCCTCAACGCTATTACGAGCAGCTGAAAGGCGGGGCCTCAATGCTCGAGCAATGTGTGAGGGGCGGGGCCCGCCTGTTGCACGCTTCATCGATGCTTAGTCACAAATAACTCACGAATTAAACAAAATTCTGGGTGAATGTTGATCAAAAGGGGTTGAGAAAGGGTAATGCGATTAATTTTCAGCAAGTTGCTATCAGATTATTGCAAATTTGGATCATCTTCAGATCGATAGATCGATTCGCAACACTGCGATGGGCGGTACAACTTATTCCGTCACAAAAACGTAAATTTAAGAGAATTAGAGAGGGGTAAAATCTTAAAAGTAGAACAGAGACATGCAGGGAAGGCTTGCGCACCTTCATGAACCAGTTCTCACCCTTAAAGATTTCTTAGTTACCCTTAAATGAGGGTAAACAGTGCCGCGGCGGCGAGAGTTTCTCGATCCGACGGCAAACGTTCGCGCTCCGATGCGCGTCACTCAACGAAACAAATTTACCAGGAAGAACTACGAGAGAAATAAATTTTTACAAATCGAAATCATACGTGGGTGTATCCAGGGGTTTCCCCAGAGCGTTGGTGGGGTGGTAGTCACCCTTAATTAATTAAAATTTTGAACTTCTATGCTGACAGAATCTCGATGCAGCTATCCGACGGCAAATGATCGTGGCGCGACAAACTCTTTATGTCGCTAAAAATTAATCAAATAATTGAAAATTGCCAAATTGAAAATTAAGAAAATTCGTAGGTGAGCGGGAGTACACCTGTCGTCATTTACTAGCGCGTTTCTACCGGGAAATGCAGCTAATTTATTGCCTTTTATGGTGATTTAGAGGAGAACGTGTGACACGGCGTGAAACTTCTGATCGCGCGATTTTCAGAAAAAATAAAAATTTTTTTTTTTGTTAAAATGAAATGATGTTACGGATGTCAAGTTTATCGGGGCGTAACTTACTGAAACCCGGATTTTCATGGTCAAATAATTTATAATGGGGTAGATCAAATATTTGAAAAAGATTTAAAGGAACAAAAAAACAATTTTCTCTTTTTTTTTCCTAGACGGAAACTTTCGACTTGGAGGGAGTTTTGCTTAATAATAATAACTATTCGTGATGGAAAAAAAAAAACACAAACGAATGGAGCACGCGCGAAAAAAGTTTCCTTTCTTTATTACAATCAAAATTCTAAAAGTGCGATTCTTATAGAAAAAGTCACTGCAAGAGGGGGAGAAGGAAAAGTGGATCTTCTTAATCCGACCGCTGCCACCAAAAATTAACTGTTACGTCCGACTTTTTATAAAAGCTTAAATAAATAAAAAGGCGCGAAAAATTAAGATTGAAATTTTTCCTACTGCAGTAATTAAAATTTATGAGATACGTTGGAAGCGCTCGGTATGAACTTGGCCTAGGAGGCGCGGACGTAAGTTAATCTCAGATAAAGGACAGAATTCCTCTATCTTTTAATTTTTATTTTTTATTTAGCGATCGTTCAGAAGGACTCTATCCTTCTGACCCTTTCTTGCTGAGTGACTTTTCCTCGAATAGCGGGAAAATTGTGCACCTTACCTTTTTGAAGATAGATATCCTACACAGCTACGACTGGTGATGGAAGGATGGAACCTGCAGGTTGTCGGGATGTTGTCCAGAGAGGCACTAATAATGAAGTGTACCACAGGTTCTGTTTCTTTTAGATGTTTATTGAGGTTTAGATTACACACACATTAGTACACTTGAGTGACAATTGGTTTTGTAAGATGTAACGATATTTAGCCACAAACTAAACTTGGATTTTTAACTTAATAGTGCACGTACGACGTCGTTGAGCTAACTGACGTCATAAAATTCTCGCGACGCTAAGTACGCGGGCTGTTTTGACTAATCTCTGGTCAGTGACAAAAAGCCCCGATAAAAATTGTTTAGTCTACAGGTAGACTCGGTACTTGGTCTAAGTCGCCGGGGGTTTCCAAGAAGACCGGAAACGATAGAGCATCGTAAGCGCTTCCGATTTCAGCGTTTTATTTAAAAACTACTTACAATGAAATTCCTTTTATTTAAATATAGCCTCTATTTTGTAAGGTAGCAAAAATAAAGACCTGTTTCTCAGCTTAGTCAGCTTGAGAACCTAAAATTTAAACAAAACGAATTATTCCATTAAGCAAGGGCTTTGGGTTTCTGCATGGGAAATGAGTTCTCTTATGAGGAAGCGTGAAACTCAATTTCCGTCAAAGACAAAAATTAGTTTGTCAGCGTATCGGTAAATGAAGTATGCGTTTATTTTTGGTTTACCAAAAATAAAGCGAAATATATGTATATGAGGGAGGAGAAAAAAGAAAAATTGTAACCATAAAGTCGGACATAACATTTTTAACTAATTCATAATTACTTACAACATAATGTTTGCTCCGTTAACGATTTATTTGGCAAGAAACCCAAATTTTTTTTTTCATAACTCTTAGGTCAATTATTTATAATAAATTTAATTATATTTTATAGAAATTATATATAAGGTTATCTTTTGTTATACGAGATTTAACAATGTTTTTGCAATTAAAGGTTTCTTTTATTATTAAACAATAAGTACAAGCGTATATCATTTAATTGAATATATATGAGCAATATTGTAATATCGACACAGTGCCCGGTTGTAAATATTAGGAGTCAACAGTAAAAATAATTTGAAATTAAGCAACGCTTTTTTCTGTTCGTTTAAGAGGCATTTATCAATTATATACACTGAATATTGTTGTTTTATATTCCGATATGTTATGCTGGTTATTTTAAACATTTTAGAATTCTACTTAAATACAGCTGTAATCCATGAAATGATTGCTGTTGAGGAATGCTTCCAAAATTTCACAAGTCTCTTCGTAGAGTAATCCAGAATACGTTTAACATCACCTCGGATAGCGAAACGATTGATTGCAGGTTTCGTGATTCGTTGGATGTTGTTATGAAGAACTTTTTAATGACGTTTTGCACGTCCTTTTCCTCCTTTTCATGTCCGTTTATAATGAATTACTAGAAGTTTTTTTTTAGTAACCTCAAAACAAGACAGAAAGACTAGTACTGAGGTTTGTTAAATAATTCACGAATAAAATAAAGAGTGTGGCGGTGCCAGAATCTTAGTCTGATATCAATATTGTTTAGTCACTATAGAGTATCATTAGAGAAATTTTAACAATTTAGCGTATCTAATTTATAATTCGTATTCACTTCATGTCTTCGTATTGTTTATAATAACTTGAAGAAACTTACACTTTGTTTAGAGGTGTTCTAGAAGCCAATATTGTACCGTATATCATTGCTGTCCGAGATGGAATTGAAGTTGACTCGTCGGTATGCGTGAAGGAGTTCTCGATTAGTGAAGTACCGTTATTCAACATCTACTTCCAATTTAAAATAAGATTTATCAACCAATAGCAGTATATAAATAGATATTGACCAATACGAATAAAGGGGAAAGGGATGAAATTTTTTTAAGAAACCTGTTGACAACATATATTTACAACTGTTCTTCTAATCTTCTTTTGTGGCAGTGCTGGTGCTTCCTCGATGATAAGATAAACCTATAACAAAAATACAAACAAAAGTATTATGTATTTTGGACAAATTACTGGAAAATTCACGTTTTTCCAGTAATTCCAGTTTAGATTGTGTACAGTAGTAACTAGTGACTAGTAACTAGTAACTGTCAATTCATTCTAGAGTTGTCTTTCGCATTTATTTATTATCAATTTAAGGCCGTGAGAGCAGCTGTGAAGTTGTGTGCTTATTCTGCTACCACCTTGTGACATTATACTATTATTGTGTTATGGTTGTCTAGGATAATGAACAAAAACCAGCAGTGAATAGTAACTCGTGTATAGTAGTGAATGTTCAGTGATTACAAGCATACTATAAGTGGATTATTATTAAATATTATTGTTGAATTATTTTTCATATCCATGATTTGGAAAGGGTAATAATTTTTTATTCAGCAGCATTTTAACTATATGATTACGCATAATTGGTACATTATATGGCATTCGATTTGGTTCTTTTTTATAACATAATAATGTTGCAGAATAGATTGCAAATGCTCCACACTCTATACCATTATTTTGTTCCTGTACTTTATGAAATATAAACCTTTTATTAAATCTATACAAAGTATTTATAAATTTATAAATAAGTAATCGGATTGATGTTTCTCCAAGTAATTTTTATTTAAACTGTCGTAGATGTGTACGTTGCCATTTCCGTCATATTTTGTACAAATCCAGTGACCTACAATGTTGACACCAATATTACCGCTATAAATAATCTGAATATTATTTTCAGCTCTAGGTATTTCTTGTAAATTATGTAAAAATGCACCTCCGTATCCTACATCTTGTTAAATTGATATTTAAATTGACTCGCGAGTAAAAGTGAATAATTCCGCTGACTCGAGCATTGACTAAGGATTAATTAATTGTAATTCATCTCGACCTGAGTGAAAGAAGTCATCTGTTGGTAAAAAGTTGTTAAATTCGGTAATTGATATTCTCGAACTTTTAAGAAATTTTTATGGATTATGGCACTTATTACAAGGTCATTGAAATCCTATATAAAACTTTTTAACCACGCTTTTCCATCATTGTAATTCTGAAGTTTGTCTAGTATAGTCAAAAATGAGTGCACCGAACTATTATTCTGATTTAATTAAAATGATGGGGGAGGCCTATGCTCTTCTACCATCTTTAAATTGTGAATCCAGTGAAATCATTGATAAGTAAATGCGAATCAGTAGTGACAATATTACTACATTGAACGGAAATTTGCAATCGAGTGGTTAATTGGTTGGTGATATACAACGAATTCAATCGATAATTGCAGCACTCGAAACATTATATGAAAAATTCAGAAATCATTCAGTCGTTGGAGGAAGCCTTCAATCAACAGAACAATTGATTCGGTGGAAAGATTTAGAAAATGCTTTCAGGAATCGAATTCGCACTAGTGTTGTCATCAACTTGCAACATTTCAATTTACGAGACTTCTTACCGGTCGCTGAAAAGCTGATTATCGAAAAGTTGAGGGAAATTTAACAGTGAACTTTGTCCTTGCTTATAAATTTGGTAATCAAACAAATGACGGAACAGTTGTAGAAATTAAGTACTTTAATGTAAAAATGAAGCAATTTTGCCGTCAACAGACATAAAACAACATTTTCTGGAAAATTTTGTTGACGAACTACCAACAAAAGTCGAGGATTTTCAAGAACGAGATTCTAGTTGGTCACTTAGAAATTGAATATCTGCAAGTCAATATCAATCTTCATCAACCTCTATCAGCTGGACAATCTACATTTATACCTCTACCAAAATTAATACAAGATAAAAAAGTAGTACTAAAGATTAAAAACTCTTACTGCAGCTCTTTCTCCTGTTTTTGTAAATTTAACAAGAACAAGTTCATATCCTGATTACAAAAGTGTGTTGAAATATGAGGGTATCAACTGTTCCACAACCTCACATGATGTTCCAAAATTTGAAAAACTAAACGATTCAGCAATAAATGTGTACGGTTAAGATAACTGTACGTATGGTTCTGATAATAATCGTGAAATTATTCCGTTATATTCACGTAAATATTGTTAAGTCGATGAGCCATGTATTACCTGTTAATGGTACCAAGTAGAGTAGAAGTAGGTGATGAAAATAATAATATTAATCCAGTTTTTTATTTTTGTCTGATAAAGGATCTTTCAAGATTAGTTGGAAATCAAATTTCTAAAAATGCACACAAACTATTCTTATGTGATAGATGTTTAAATCACTTCAAGATAGAAAAATCATGTAAAAATCATCAAAAAGATTGTATCAATATGAACGATACGCGAATTTCACTTCCGGAAAAAGTTGTTGAAATAAAATTAAAAAATTTTATTTCAAAGAGCCTGTGCTATTTGCTATCTATGCCGATCTTGAGAGTATTCTTGAACCTTATGATGAAGGTAATCAAAAGCATATTCCATGTAGTGTAGCCTATTATATGCACTGTACATATGACGATTCAAAATGTCGATTTAATCTTAAACGTGACGTTAATGGTATAAACTGGTTCATGACTGAGTTGAAAAAAATAGCTGAAACTGTCAAAACTTACCTAGAAAACGTACTACCAATGAAACTATTAACATCCCACCAGTCAAACGATTTATGTAATGCAAAAATCTGTCACATTTGTAATAAACCATTTTTACATAATAAAACAAAAGTACATGTCACTTCACAGGCAATTATCGAGGCGCTGCTCATGTTAATTGTAATTTAAATTATCAAAATTCATGCATTATTCCAGTCATTTTCCGTAACTTTTCAGGATGTGACTCACATTTTTTTATTAAATCATTAGCTACATCATTTAAAGGTTATATGAAATTATTACCTGTCAATAAAGAAAAATACATAGCATTTAGAAAAACGGTTGATCAGAAAATTTCTCACGAAAAAAGAAAAAAAGGAATAGTTGTTACATTACGATTTGTTGATTCTTTCGATTCATGAGCAATAGTATTGAGAAACTTGCATCATTTTTAGATAATAACGACAAATCAATTACCAGAAGTTTCTATCCCGAGCCAGATAAAATTCAGTTAGTAACTCGTAAAGGGTTTTTCCCATATGAATATAGTGACAGTTGGGAAAAACTTGACGAACGACAACTACCTGACAAAACAAAATTCTATTCGAAACTAAACACCCTCGGTGAACATTCAGATTTATATTTGAAAACAGACGTTCTTCTGTTAGAAAACATTTGTCAAACACTCAACCTGGAATAGCTTTTGATGCTATGTTGAAATATACAGAAATTGAACTCGAACTCTTGGACAATGTGGAAATGCTTAATTTCATAGAAAAAGGTATTAGAAGAGGAGTGGCACGTGTTCAAATAGATATGCAAAAGCAAATAACCCCGTATATGTGTAATGATTATAACCCCAATGAAAATATATCATATCTCATGTATTTTGATGTAAATAATTTGTATGGAGCAGCAATGAGTAAGTACCTACCAACTGGATCATTTGAATGGGTGAAAGATGACATCGATATTTCTAATATCTGTGAAATAATTGAAAATATCTCCAATGATTCTCCAGTTAGTTCAATTTTCGAGGTTGATTTAGAGTATCCAAAAATCTTACACGAGCATCATAAAGATTTGCCATTGTGCCCTGAACACCACAAACCTCCGAACAGCAATAGTAGCAAACTTATGACGACATCATTACCTAAACTTGAATATGTAATTTACTACAGAAATTTAAATCAGTGTCTCGATTGAGGAATAATTGTAACCAAAATCCATAGAATCCTTAAATTTAATCAATTACCATGGATGAAGAAGTATGTAGATCTAAATACAGATTTACGATAAAAATCTAAAAATGATTTTGAAAGAATTTCTATGAATTAATGAATAATGCAGTTTACGGAAAAACAATGGAAAACGTTCAGATGTATGAAGATGTAAAATTAGTTACACAGTGTGAAGGCCGGTATGGTCCAAAAAATCTCATCGCCTCTTCAAAATTCCACAATAGTATAATTTTTGATAACGACATGGTAATAATAGAAATGGAGCGAAAAAATATAATTTCAATAAGCCGATATACGTAGAATTTGTAGTTTTAGATCTTTCGGAAATGTTCATTTATGATTTCCATTACAATTCAATTAAAAGACAATTTACAGACAATCAGGTAAAATTATTATACACAGATACACATAGTTTAATTTACCAATTTCTCAATGCTGATATTTATGATTGTATCGAAGACAATATTCATGAATTCGACACCTCAGACTATATACCAAATAACTGTTTCAATATTCCATTAGTTAATAAAAAAATTTTTGGTCTTATAAAAGGTAAAATAATGACGGAATTCATTGGTCTAAAAGCAAAAATGTACACATTTAAAGTTTAAACTAAAAAAGACAAATATAGTAAAGCGAAGAATGTCAAAACTGGAACAATAAAATTTATAACATTTGATAATTACAAAAAAAGCTTACTTAATCATAGAAAATTATGTGGAACGGAATATCATATAGTCAGCAAGAAAAATGAAGTACGTGCAATTAGTAGACAAAAATTAGCATCAAGTTGGGGAGATAATAGAAGAGTTCTTTCAGCACAAACTACTGATAAACTGCCTTGGGGTTATAATTTATATCAAATAGCGTAAATGAATTATTGTAAATATGAGGTTTATGTGAAAAAAAAATAATTTGTAAGAAAAAAAAAAATATTATCAATTATTTAAATTAGTTTGTACTGAATTCATCTTCTACATATAATATGACAAAATCATCTTCATTCTTATTAGTTTTTTTTTTTTGAATTTCTTTTAACATTTGCCACTATAATAGGCCGTTTTTGACGATTTATATTTTAAAAGTGAATGTGAAGTCATTGAAACACATATATTGTCCAAATTGATAAAATTCCGCTCAACATAAATTTATTATTAATTAACGTTTTTAACATCATTTCCATTATTACAGGCTGTTCATCAGAAATTATCATCAGACATGTACATATAAAGTCATCAGAAGCGTAATATCAGCTATACTAGAGGAATAACGCTGTAAAACGTGGATCCAACATTCAGCTACGTTTTTCGATTATGTATTACACTAAGGTGCTCACAAATTATCATCAAAACAATTATTCTAGAAATAAGTAGGTATGAAATATCTAGGGCATTATCTAGTACATATTTTAGAAATTCTGCCTCGAAAAACGTAGATCAAACTGTGATTCACGTCGCTTATTTATCTAGGATTATAACACAGGGATATTAACAAATTATGGCCAGAAATGTAGATTATAAGTCATTATAGAACTGATTTGGTCCTTATCAAAAAGATGATATTCCGCAAAACGTAAATTGCACATTAGTTAGCGGTTTCTAACGTTTTTTATTAATATAAGAGTCTGTTCTTGAAAACTCACATTTGAAAATGTACATGTAAAGATATCGAAGAACACATTTTGTCTAAATTGTAGAAAGTAGGCAGTAAAAACATAAATCCAACATTATGTAACTTTTTCCAATTATGTAACACAACTGAGGTCTGTTATACACGAATTACAATTGATACAGTTGACATATAGTTTTCGAATACCTTACGTTGTTCATATTAACAAGAATTCGATAAAATATCTAGATAAAACAATGATTGACCTTACCCAATTGTTAGCAACTAATAGTGGCTGTTTGTGACGAACCATAATCAAAAAGGATCAACTATGGTACTATCTAGTTCATATTTTCGAAATTCTGCTGTGAGAACTCATGTTAACTAATAGTTGACTTCGTTTAATTATTTGCCACAACTACGAACTGTCATAACACGTAATTATCGCTAAAGTACATGTAGAGTTGTCACAGGACTCGGATTTTCTATTTTGAGGAAATACGCTGTGACAATGTAATCCAATTTAAGTAACTTTTTTAATCATGTACTACAACTAAAATCTGTTATACACAAATGATAATCAAAACAGTTGATATTTAGTTCTCGAATACCCTACGTAGTCCATATCACAAGAATTCTGCTATAATAACTTGAACAGCATCCGACAGAGCAGCGCATCGGTCAAGCCAATAGAGCGGAGTCAATGCATGGTGGGGGATCCCGCCAAAACGAGACAATATACCTCGACGCACGACACGGGAGTAAGCAGTTAGCAGTTAGTCGCTTGACGGCAGCGAGTTAGTCGCAAAACGCCAAAGTACAAAGCGCACGCAGTTAGCCGTGTAATCACGCTATAAGCACGGTCAAATTAGTACATTGTTCCCGAGAACAGTGAATTGTGTCCCGCGCACAGTTCCGATCGCTGAAAGCATCGCAGCTAAATCCAGGTGAACGAGTTAGACGAACAAATTCAGGTCGAGACGCCAGGGCAGTCTCCCGCACAACTTCCTTCATCGAGAGTACACATTGCCGCCGCAGAGAACTGGAACGAGGAAGTCGAAGGACGTCCAAGGGCAACAGCAGCCAACGGCAGAAATCGCTGCAGTATCCCAGGATTTCTCGTTTAATATCACCACGGTGAGCTCGTACATAATTTTTATACCTTCTGTAAGGGCATAGGGCGAGCTGCGCCATAATTAATTGTAATATACGATTATAATTACTGTCGATATCACTTGGCCCTTCTGGGAACTGTTACTTTCTTGTTCCTCTCGTGCCCGGCTAGTATTCCGGAGATTGTTCGTTTATCATAATCTATTTGAATTATTCATATTCAAGTTATATACTATTCATGTGAAAAGCAGGTCTGCTTCAGGTAGCGGATTGGTAGAATCCTGCGTACAGGTGTATTAAACAATAAATAAACACATTGTTCATATTACCTGTCGTGGAAGACAATTCCCAAGGGATTGGGAATGTTTCCCATTAAATTACAAATTAATAAAAATAATTATTTTATTTATTTAGCTGCGATAACAAGTACTTGAGGACTCCACATCTGATTTCTTCGGAATTACGCTCACCCAAAAGCCCTAAAGTATCAAGAAAGAGACATGAAAATATAGCTGAATTGCTAAAATTAAAATCTTTTGTTTCTTTGGTTGAGAAAAATAGGCAAATAACTATTTATTTGCACTAGTTTCTCAACTCATTATTGTGGGAATCCTGTCTCTCTTTCTAGACGCTTCTAGTAGTTAGAATCTGATATCTTTAATGTACTTTATTATTGATTGACTTGTTTTATGCACTACCATAAACTATTGCTTTGGTTTTTATTTTTCTGGAATATTTACTTGAACTTTATTTTATTATTAATCATAACTGGGTCTTACTCGTACTTCGTTACTTTACTGAAAACTATTGATTTTATTTTCTCTGAAAATAATTGATTTTATTTTTCCTGGAAACTCTGATTTTTATTTCTCCGGTTTTATTTTACTCCAACAGACTAGTTATCAATTGTAAAAATCTAAAAAAGAATTTAGGGGGAAGTTATATTATATAGGTCCGACAAAACGTTTGTTTACATTTCTTTTTTTCCACGTATTGCTCTGTTGCCGAGTGGTGTGGCTGGTTGCCTCAAGGTACCCGCGCGAGAATTAATTAGCGCGTGTTTGTCTCGTGTAATAAAATCACAAATTGAATGTCACGAAACATTCGGTAAAATTGAATAAACTCTTTGTTCTTTTGATGATCCTCTAAAATTGAAGTTTACTGAATTAAACTTTCAAAAACATAAACAAAAATATATCCTAAAGGATTAGTGTTTACCAAAATTTATTTATTCCTTTGTCCACTTGTTTACTCCACTTTTACTAAATTTATTGAAATAATAGATTTTATTTTATTTTACACGTTCAATGAAATTGAACACTTAATCTTTCAATCCCTTGATCCCTTTTGGAGAAAACTACCTTGTAAACAGTTTTAAAAATAAACAAGTCCATAAATTATAGATATGGTGGTAAACAACTGTCATAAATATTCAAATAAAATTCCATTAAACAAATATGTACCTTTTGGAATAAATTGTTATCATTAGAGTAATTTATTTAATTTAAAACAAAATGTTCTGAGGGGGGGGGGAATTCTCGTTTAATAAAATCATTATTTTTCATAAAGTTTCAAAATTTAAAAATAACTGACTTCTTCAAGTAAAGAGGATAAACAGCAACAGTAATCGAACGTATTCATATTAAGAAAAAAAAATGCTACCAGCTCGTACAGCTTTTTTTTTGGAATTAGAGCGATTCATTTTAATTATTGATTGCGTTAAATATAATTTATTTTCGAAACGTAAGGTACTGAAATTATATCAAATCAAATAATCTGTTGCACTCATTCACCGCTTATGTTTGTATATTTATTTTCCTATTACTATTGTCGTCTCTTACTAACGACAATCCTCCATCATCGTCTATTTACCTGTTGAATAATAGTTTTCTTTCTTCATTTATTTTCCTACAACCGAACTTTTAATGAGCAATAAACGTACAGATTGTACGGGTACTGAAAGTTCATTTGTCATCTGAAGGAGACAAAGACACTCCATCTCACGAAAAAGGGTATTGATAACGTCAATCAACCCTTAAAGACACCTACCAAATAATCAAAAAGCCCTCTAAGTCCACAATGTTTGGTTCTAAAGGCCAAAAAGTCATAAGGTCACCGACCTTAAATCTTCCATCGGATAGAGAATCAGTAGATAGTAATAGACTATCTGATCTTGATGCGACGGTCATCTATGCAAATGTTATAGATGCGGGTAATACACCCGGACCTCAAGGTCATCCTCAGAGGACGCCAAGCGACGATGCGAGAATCGACTCGTTGGCAGCACAAATTGCTAGAGTTGAGCGCATGGTGGAGTCGTTTGTTCAACGCTCCGTCCCCGCTTAGTCTGCTTAAGGTCAAACATTTTCTATTCACGCCGAATCATCCAGGCGAGGGGGATTTGATACTTTATACTCTACTTCGGACGAAGTTAATTTTCAACATCCAATGGCATTTTCGGATGTGTATGTTCCGGGTCCTAGACCTAATTATTTCGCAAGAGAAGAAGCGTTTCAGACCTAAAACGCTATTAACAGGTGGAACTTGAAATTTACGGGGGAAGATTTTCGTGAAGACCCTATCTCTTTCATCAAGAAAAATCGATTGAGGTGAATGACCGTGATCCGACGGACCGAAAAATCATGTTCAATTGACTCGCAAAAATTTAAATAATAAAGTTGACTCTTTAGCTGATAATAATGGTAATAGTTCTTCTCATTTATGTCTAACGGTAGACTCATCTGATCATCAGAATGTAAATCCTAACTTAAGTCCTAATCCTAACTTGCCTAATAAAAATAGTTTAACAACTGATAGTATTCTTAACACTGAGAAAATGTCATACGATTTCCTACTGGAATTATTAGATCCTGAAGAAAATTCTGGTCCTTTGGAGACTTCACAATCCCCAAAGAACTCCGAAAGAGTTAATTCAAAATCAATTAGTGGTCACGTAACTAATCTCGATGTGTTTTATGACCCCTTTGTTGAGCTGAAACAAATACTAAATGATCAAAAAGGTCAAGTTAACGCCTACTCAGTGTCGACATCTTATTCCAAAGACGTAGAGGCGTGGCTTTCTAAACATTTTGATGGCTTAGATGATAACTACACCTTTTCACCGACGGAAGCCATTCCTGAGGCTCTGCCTCCTCGGAACTGCACTACTCTTCCTCCTACAACCCTTTACCGAGCCTTATGCTCATTTAATATAGGTAATGTTGCGCTAGAAGCTCTAATTGATGGTGGGGCAGAAAGGAGTTTTATTTCTCGTAGTTGTTTTGAAGCTATCTCTCAACATGCTGTTAAAATAGTAAAAACTAATGGTAATTTGGTAACGGCTACTGGTGAGCAATCACAGTATGACACTGCCACTCTATTTTTGGTCGAATTAAATCACGTTGCTCATTTTCTATGGCTACTCGTTGTTGACAAGTTGTCAGAAGAAATGATCACGGGCGTTGACTTTTGTCGCATGGCCAAAATTAACATGGATTACGATAAGAAAAGGTGGACTATGCCGGGGCATCCCCTCTTTGAATTCCGTAGGCGTGACGTCTCATCTCTAGTACAGTCTGTTCAATCTATTGACTCTCCTCGTGATTCATGTCTTAATATCTCCAGCAACATTCAATCAAAAGTGGAGGCAGTCATGAAGGTCACCAGAAGGTCAAGTAATCCTGACGTTATTTGTATGTCTATTCGCGATAAAGAGAACAATGCTTTGCATTTATTAGAGTGGTATGGGAAAACAGTAACAGGTCATTAACGTCTGGTTCGTCATAAAATACATATAAAGCCTGGTGTGAAGCCCTTCCGGCAGAAACCCCGGAAATTATCCGAAATCAAGATCAAAGCTCTGCACGAGTTAGTAGATAAACTCATTGAATTAGGTTATATCACTAGAACAGATAGCATCTGGTCTAGTGAACCTCTCCTCGTTGCAAAGAAAGACGGATCATGGCGCTTGTGTATCGACTATCGCAGCTTAAACGCTCGTACTTTTAAGTGAGGTCATCCACTCCCAAATATGCTCAGGATTTTACAGAAAACTGGTCGCCCTAATTTTATATCGACGGTGGACATCTCTAATGCGTTTCATCACATTGAGATAGAACCGGAAGATAGAAAATATACAGCCTTTTATATAGAGGAGAGGGGACAGTTTGAGTGGGTCAGAATGCCCTTCGGGTTGACTGGCGCACCCTCAACCTATTGTCGTCTCGCCGATATTACTAGAGAAAAGATCAGGAATCGACTTCGTGAGTCTCATCCAGAGTTGCAAATTGAACAGCATATTTTTGTGTATCTAGATGATTCGGTCGTAGTCAGCGAGGATAAAGAAGTACATGAGATTCTCCTAACTACTCTCATTACAGTCTTGACGGAACTTGGTTCCGAATGAAATCAAGAAAAATGTAAGTTGTATTGTAATCGCATAGAATATCTTGGATTCGTAATTGACAATGGCGGAGTTCATGTGAGTGAGGAGCTTATCGCACCTATAATCAATTATCCAGTCTCTAAAGATAAAACTCAGTTAAGGAGATTTATTGGGTGTGTCAATTGGAATCATAGACACCTTAGGAATATAGGTACGACTATGGCTCCCCTCCATAAACTCACAAGTCCAATGTCAACTTGGTCTTGGTTCGACGACGCGCAAGAGGCGTTCTTTCGTACGAAGGAGGCGTTGGCTAACGCTCCCACTCTTTATCCGGCCGATTCCTCTTCGCCGTTTCGTCTTATAATAATATAACGAGGAGGAAAGATAATGAATACTTGAATTGTTGTGTCTCTCGTCAATTTACGAAAACCGAAAGAAATTATCATACGTCGGACAAGGAATGTTTGGCAGAGAACTAAGTTACGCCATTTCATCGGAGGCAGTCTAGTCGCCGTATACACGTAACGAGGCTCCCGACGTTTTGTCTCGAGTTTTTGAAGGGAATTTACAACCAAATCCTATAAATCCAGTTAGAGTATATGAAAATATGCCTGAGTTTTCATTTAATTTATCTTCTATTACTCTTCCGCTTAAAATCGCTTTCGTCAGGAATGTTACCGTCGCTAAAATCACCACAAGGCGAAAGAATAAAAAGAAAGCTAAAAACACTAAAACGAGTAATGGTCCTCCTCCATTAATATCCCACAATCCTCCAAATACATCTCAGGTACCACCATTGTCTGATGATCAGTCGAAAATTAATGATAATCATACTTCGAGTATGAATAGCAAGTCCAAAGTCGCTCTACCTTCATCTCAAGATGACATTCCAGCTAAGTCCATACATCTTGACGATGGAGGGGAAGAGAAAGTTGTTGAGAATCCTCATCAAGTTCTTTTGCTTGAATGAAAAGTCGCTTAAGTGAATTATAGTACTTGGTATCGAAACAAAGTTTATTCACTTCACAAGACTCCGCATAAATTACCTAACTGGTGTCTCGAAAATAATGATCTTTATTTCTATACGTATGACTTTGAAGCAACAGTATGTGATAACTACTGGAAAAAGATTCTACCCAATTATGAGTCCATCGTTGGAATTTTACGTGAGGCACACGACGATGTCACATCAGGTCATCTCGGCGTTGACAAGACTTATGCAAGGGTCAGATCAAATTACTACTTTCGTAACATGTCGCGAATGGTTCGAAATTATGTGATATCCTGTGAAGCTTCCTTTACTAATAAATATAACCAGCTTAATGCTACAGATCTTCAGGGTCATCGACCCATGTTTGCTCCTTGGTCCATTCTTTCAATAGACATTATAGGTCTTTTCCCAGTTTCGAAGTAACAAAATAAGTACGCAATCGTTGTGCAGGATCTTTATACCAAGTATATTGAAGTTAAACCGGCCCCTGCTAATAGTGCCAAGGCCGTCGATCTATTTTTGAGGGAAATATTCTTCAGTTAAGGCATTCCTTATCAAGTCATCCTCGATAATGGAACTGAGTACTCTAATAAACCAACTTAACAGCTGGCTAAGGAATATTATGTCCACTTAACTTTTACTTCTGTAGGTCATCCGCAGGCAAATCCTATAAAACGGGTTTATCGTACTTTCGAGCCAATGATTTCATCTTATTTGGTCAAGTATGATCATCGAACTTGGGATGAAAATCTTAAAGAGCTAGAATACGCGTACAATACATCTAAAAACGTTGTTACTAAATGTTAGCCTCACTTTCTTATGTTTGGTCGTAGTCCCCGAAACCTTAAAGATGACGTATCCATTCGATTCGATCAATTAACTGATAGAAGTTATCAAAAACTTAGAATAGATCGGTTGAATGAGTTGGGACATTTTATTGAATTAAGTAATGCAAAGAAATCTCCTAAATTTACCTTTAAAAGGAAATTATTTATTCGTGCTCAGGTTTATTATCCCAACAATTAACTAAGTAAAGCTTCTGAGCACTTTTCCTCCAAGCTGGCACGAAAATATTTGGGTCCAGCCTCAGTAGAATCTTTTATTTCGTCTACGATAGTAACACTTAGTTCTATGCATGGAAAGAAGTTGGGGACTCATTATATTAATGATCTGAAATTTAGAACCGTACAATCCAGGCATAAAAAAGATATGTTGCAGGACCATAATGGTGACGCAGGACCGTCTAGTAAACATCCTAGAGACCATACGTGACGTGATATGTCGAGTGTTGGGTCCACCATTGCCAGCGCCGATAAATGAACCAGCAAAAAGATCACCAGTGATACTAACTAAAGTGACTAGCGCCAGAGCTATCGAGGATTTCCTCGATCAAGAGTCGAACCCACCGCTAAGTATCGACGCTCCACCAGCTGCAAGTATGCCACCGGGACCGTCACCGCCTGTCCCGTCGCCTGATCAGTCTGATATACCGCTGAAACTACGACTGACACCTAGAATTGAGATCCGACGGGATGAGTTAACATTAGATATTGCCGCTAAGACTTCCAAAAGAAAACGGCTGACTAAAAAGTCACCACATCGAAAATCCCGCAAGCTATCTTCTATCTTGAGCGACCTCAGCGAGAAGCAAACATGCAGGACATCACTGGAGCCAGAAGAACAAGTAAAATCTGATGAATCGGAACAAATTCAAATTCATCCCGAGCCAGAGCCAGTATTGGAGAGAATAAGTCCACCTGAAGATAAGACCTCGGTGAGACAACAAGTACGTTTGCGAACATCTGCATCGCCAGAAACATGTGTCATCGATTCGGTCGGCGAACCTGGCAAAACGACTAGGCCGCCAACGCCAAATTTCCCGATACTGCAAGGGTATCTCACAGGATCTTTTACAGACCTAGATGCGCCACCTACATCCAAGGGCGTCCCCAGGGTTGTATTAGTGACATCGGAAGTATTGGCTCATAAAGTAATCTCTACCCAGCATTCATTGGCAAAGCGCTCTAAGTTTCGGATAATGTCTAGTCAGTCCGACGGCTCAACTTTATGGGCGAGCGAAACACCATGCTGGGAAGATAACGACGACGACACACCCGTATCACCAAGGGTTACTCGAAGCCGACGTGGACATAAAGAGAGTGCAAAAATTACTCCCGTAGATACCAGTGAACCGCAGCCATTGACATCTCGAGCTGCAGGCGTCAGAGAACAGAGACCTGCTCAAGTCATGTCCAAACCACCACCTAAAAAGAGCAAGGTACAATCAATCATCTACGATCGTAATCGATATTCAACGGATCGACACTTTATACAGCTCAAGTATCCAGTGGAACGACCTCGTGGCGTCGATTTTATCCCAGTGGCCACCGTCATCTCATGTAATTCACCGATATATAAAGACTTACTCACACCATCATACCCAGTGGACCGACAAACAGTCCTAGAGTTCTTTGAAGGAGACAAATTAACGCCCCAGAGAGTCTAATATCAACTCGTGAAATTAACATTCTAAGTACAACTCAATATACCAGATTTGAGTTCCAAGTTTGCATATACTTGGTATAATTTTGATACGACGGCGACTGAGATGATGGTACAGGACGTCGTGCCGAGCTTTTACTTCTCTCCGCACCTGCAGAGCTAATACACTGGGGGAATGTTAACCAGAGACGATGTCATTGCCCTTACTACCTATGTTGCAATTGACACTTTCCATTTGGCACCACCACCTCGCTAGGCGGACGTTTACATCGTACTTATGATAACTCGGGTAAAGTGGGCAGTTGACGCTTTCTACAGTACACCAACTCCTAGATCATTATTGGAACAAGCTGCAAAAGGAACTCATAATCAATTTACCTGCCAAACGTCTTACCCCGGGGATTGCTGTGCCAACTGTTACCAGCTGAACCACAATTATGCTTAATGCGAATTGCCCCTAAGGCCAGATATCTGCCTTGGCTGTGGACAGACTGGAATCACGACGATAGAGTGCTATGCACTATCACCAACGCATAGTAGCTGCGTAGAACAACTACGGCAGAATGCCGAAAATCTGACAAGTCCACCAGCAGACATTCCATCTACCAGCGTCTAGCAGAATCTTTGTGAAGATACCACAAGGATCCTGGCAGGGGCAATTGACATTTTTGTTTTGATCATTTTCCTATTTGCGTTTTCCAGTAACGATAATATAGTAGCTCTTCCACATGAAGATTATCATTAGCTTAGCGATAAGACTCTGGTTATGTTGACTCATGGAATATCTGGTTCATTGCTCTATTTTCTTATAATTGTTCTATACTAGTGATCTTTGTTATCGTTGTATTGAGGTCCAAAGTCATAGTTGTGTTCATGATTTGTTATGATAAAATAAGTCGAAAAAGTACAAGTTTATGTAAGAGACATTATTCAAGGTACATTCAAGACTAAGGCAATTATACTTAATTTTAAGGGTCAACATGTCAAAGTAAGAAAACGAGTACTTGTCATTATCATTAAGAAATATTTGATATCATATTTTTTTAGTTGAATAAAAATAAACTCCAAAGTTTGATACCAAAACAGGTCAATAAAGCTTAAAGTGAACAATCCACCACCTTTAAGATCTCAATCAGTATTTCCTTACGTTCCTTAATCCCTGCAAAAACACGCAATATTTACGTCTCTATAATCTCGTCTGGATCCGGGACTCTCTACTTTAATATTTTCAAAAATATATTTTTCAAATCTCTGACGAAGACTCATTCTGGGACATCCTTCTGGATCTCCCGAGTCTAATTAATTAATTAATTACAATTCCATTGCATCCTCATAAAAATAATATGCTTAAAAGTATTATTCTGACGATATGGATGTAGCTCAAGGTCATTGGGATTGTCTTCCTAAACAGTGAACAAAAGTTAACTTAATCAAAACATGTCACCTTAATCAACAATTGTAACGTCAAAAATGATCATTCAAAAGTTCATTCACCTGTAAATAATCAAAAAAACATCGTTTGCATACTCTAAGGTCATTGCTATACTTTCCTTAAGGAAACATGAGTCTGAAGGTCATTCGACCACGTGCTAACAACAAAGTCACAAGAAGCGCCTTCTGCGCATGATCGAGTGCGAGAGTCACCTAAACGGAAACGTAAGAGGCCTTCTTATGGTGAAAAGTGTATCTTCCTAAAAGTCACACCATACGTTAGATTGTATAGAAGCATCCAGGTTAATGCCTGAGACTATACTTTGTAAGAACTGTTTGTAAGATCCCCTATGCCCGAGCACTGAAAGGTACAATGAGCTTCACCTATAAGTCCAGAACCGGAAAGACCATTTGTACGATGAAAATCGACCATACACCTTAATTCATAATTATATGTTACAAAGAAAAAAAAAAACAAATTCAATTATTATAAACGCAGGGAAGATGCTTGCATACATTTTACATGGCTTGTAACTTTACTCCAGTGAAAAAAATTACGCGTTGGGAGAACTCAAATCACATGCATAGATCCCGTGTCAAAAGGTTTATAACGAATTTAATTGTTATAAACAAAAAGAGAGAGTTTCCATTCATGTCATATGGTTGGTAACTTTTTTTTAGTAGAAGATAAAATTACGCGTTGGATGAATTCAAATATATTGCATAGATTTCTATTTTTATTGTCTATAACAATTTAAAATTTGTCATTTAAATATTATCATAATCAATAATCATTTGTTATTAGCAATGTTTAATTATTATGAATACAATTCCATATTATCAACAATCATTATTGACTATTATATTGTCCTCAATGCTATTTTTACCATTTCAACACAAGTTTAAAATTTTTTCATTGCTGATTCTGTTTTTTTAAAAATTTCTTTTCCATGAAATATCGTTATAATTTTCCTATACAATTATTAAAAGCATTAAATATCCATATTTTCCAAAAGAACTCGTAATTTCGTCTAAAAAATGATATAATTTATAAATTTCAAAATTCAGGTAGTTCACCTGTTGATGTACAGATTTTGTTGGTAACGACATCTTTGGGTGTCGTGAGGTGCATGAGGCTTATGACACTAGCTCTCCCTTCCGGTTTGTGAGATTGTTCCCTAAACGCTATTACTCACTCTTTCGTGAAGCTTATTGTTGTCACGACGCGTTCATTTTGTATTCATAAAATATCTGTATTCTGGTTTATTTATATGAACATTATTTTGGTGATGATTAGAGCATTGTTTAGAGTGTTAAATAAACTTAGTTTTGAATAATAATTGTGTCTTTGATTGGCTCAATCAAGTACCCCCTGACCTCCTATTCCAATAGATTATAGGCCTACTACGCTTTCAATATAAAACATGTTTTTTATAATTTTCAATATGGTTTGACTAATTATAAAGTTCAGTGAAACAGTTTTTGTGATATTAAAGACACTATTGCGTCAACAATATACAAGTTTGGAGGAAACATTCGAAGATTTAGATGTATGTAATAGTAATTTTCTAGAACATTTCAATAAAGAGTATCTTGAATTTGGAGTGTTTCTTCTGAAAAAAATGATGAACAATAGTTATTCGAATGATATTTGTGATTAAATAAATTCAGAAAATTAGAGATCGTGAAATTAGGAGCGTCATTGTTAAAATATGACGCCACATTTCGAAGAAACCGAGCCGGTGTGAGTATTGCATCCAAGTTCGAACGCGTTCATTGGCAGCACGCTCGCGCGCATGAGAAGAGGGCTTCGTTTACAAGCCGTTTTCTCGAAGTGCGTTGTTTGAGCATTGCTGATGCTTACGACATGAAACGTTCTTTTGTTACTTCTTAGAATAAAATACGCGTTATAAAATGAAATAAATTTTTTTCAGAAGTTAGAGCATTCAGAAGATAGATGTTGAATGAAAATTGAATAAATAAGCACATTCATAATCAATAACATTTATCAGGGAAATTAGTCATAGGATTTTCTTTAGATAATCAAATTAATTAGATAATATAATTGAAGATTTCAGTTTTAAGATCGTTAAGAGATCAAAAGTTACATGTTTGATAAATGCAAACAATAGCGCACCGAAAGGCTCATTATTATTATCTTTTTTTTTTCTCTTCTCTTCTCTTTATAATGATTATTATGATAATAATACAATAAAGTTATTCGAATGAAGTTGGAAGTTTCGAGTTTCTTTTAAAAAGAATTTAGAGTAAGTGATTTTATTTGCATTCTTTTGACATTATTTAAAAATCGAAATTCTCAC